>NW_024083477.1:0-5793 GCF_003009895.1 Hyaena hyaena | reverse complement strand
CCTCCCTAAATTTTTAATAAATGTCATTATCTTTTATATCCATTTTTTGTGAGTTCCTTGATGGATTTTTTGCAGAAATATTCATTTTGACTTGACGTGTGTCTTCTACCTCTATACTGTCACTTTCAGTCTCTTCTTTCCACTCAGAGATCCTACTCAATATTTCTTGCAGCAATAATTTAGTGGTACAGACTCTTTAATTTTTTGTTTGGGAAACTATGTGTCTCCTTTTATTCTGAATGATATCCTTGTTGCATAGTGTATTTTTGGCTGCTGATTTTTCCATTCAGCACTTTGAATATGTCATGTCACTTTCTTCTTGGTTGCCAAGTTTCTGTTGAGAAATCTGTAGCTGGCCTTATGTGTCTTCCCTTGTAAGTTAAGGACTTCTTTTGCCTTGTTGCTTTTGAGAGATTTTTTTATTACCACTATAATTTTCAAATTTGCTTACATTATGTCTGAGTGTTGGCTTGATTTTGATGGAAGTGTTCTAGTCTCCTGGATCTGGATGTTTGTTTCCCTCTGTCAGTTAGGGAAGTTTGCAGCTATTATTTCCTCAAATAAGTTTTCTTCCCCCTTTTCTCTTTCTTCTGGGACTCCTATAATATGAATGTTACTATGTTTGCTGTAATCACTGAATTCCCTTAGTCTCGTCTCGTGTTGAAGAATTCTATTCTCTGTCTTTGGTTCAGTGTGATTAAGTTCCATTGCTCAGTCTTCAAGGTCACTAGTTGTTCCTTTGCCTCATCCATCCCTCTGTTCATTCCAGCAAGCGTGTTTCTCCTTTATTGTGTTCTTAATCTCTACTGTGTTATTCCTTATCTCTATGTCAAGGGTCTCCCTCTTCTCGTTTTGCAACTCTAGTGAATACCCTTATGATCAATGCTTTAAATTCTGTATCAGCTATGTGACTTATATCTCTTTTGCTTAGATCTCTGGCTGTGGCCTTCTTTAGTTCTTTCACTGTGAGTAAAAACCTGTTTCCTCATTTTGTCTTACTCTGTGGGTCTATTTCTCTGTGTTAAGAAAGTCAGCCATGTCTTCTGCTCTTGAAACAAATGACTTTATGAAGAAGAGGACCTAGAGTCCTCTGCAGTGTATGTCCCCATTTACCAGAACCTAGACCTTCAGAACAATATCCTATGGGTATTGCCCACTCCCTGCTGTTGTGTCTGGGTTTCTTTTCCTTTCAGTACAGGTGTCTGAAGTGATTCTGTGCCCGTTGTGGGCTGTGTTTGCTATCAGCAATGTTAGCGGGGCCCAGGAAGGCCAGCTTTGGGGTGGTATACCCACTGGGTAACTTGGAAGCAGGGCTGGAGTGTTAGCAAAATTGCACAAGTTTATGAGTCCTATGCCAGATTTCCTGATGTCCTTTGGTGGCTGAAGGCTATGCACCAAGGCAGCTAGGGGCTTGGTGCTATGCACAGAGTGCATCGGTGGCTGGGGAGGCACAGCTGGATGTGGTGCAGATGTGCACAGTGTGCCCTGGAATCTATGCATGCAGCTGGCTGGACAGGGTGCCCATGTGGTTTTTTACAAATGTATCCCTGAGCCCAGCGCTGAGGCCAGCAGGCTTGGCATGGGTGAGTCCCCCAGTGGACTTTTGGGACTGGCACACAGCTAGCAGGTTAGGCATCAAGTGTCTGTGCAGGCCCACCTCCTGGTAGGTGCCTCTGTGCTTATTCTGGGGGTGGTGGGGGAGAAAATGTGACTGTGAGCTCCTTCATTGTTGAGGAAGTCTCTCAACACATTCACAAATCAGCATGAACACATCAGTCTCCTGTTGCCTCCGGCATTGTATAAACTGCCATGTTTACATTGCCTCTCCACATAGGCAGAGACATGGCTATATCACTCAGCCTCCTGGATCACGCAGTGCTGAGTCAGCTGAGCTCCTAAGCTCCAGGACCCAAATTCAAGGAATTCAGCCCTTCTGGTTTCTAAAGCCAAATGTTATAGGGATTAGTCTTCCCTGTGTGAGCTCCCTGGGGTAAGGGCTCACTTTCTCTGCCTTCTCTGCAGGTAGGTGCCCTCTACCTTTCTAACCTCCCTAACCTTTCAGATGCAGCTTCTCTATATTGAATTGTGGAGTTTGTTCTGCCAGTCTTTGTTTATGTTTTTGTTTTGTTTTGTTTTGTTTTTCTTTCACAGTTTATTGTCAAGTTGGATTCCAAATAACACCCAGTGGTCATCCCAACAAGTGCCCTCCTCCATGCTCATCACACCCTTCCCCGTCCCCCCCCCATCAGCCCTCAGTTTGTTCTCAGTATTCAAGAATCTCTCATGGCTTACCTCCCTCCCTCTCCCCCAATGTTCTTACCCTTCTGCCAGTCTTTGGGTCGCTCTCTGGTTTATGGACTTGGATATGGATGTTATGTAGTTGAAAGTGTGGGACAGGGTGAGCTCAGGGTCTTCCTACTCTGCTATTATTAATTTTTTAAATGTCTTAATTTTTGGGATATTTGAGACATGGTCAGACAGACTCCTATCTTCCATGCACTTCAGGATTAGAAACTAATTTTCCAACATTTTCTTCTAATATTTTATGTTTTGAAACTACCTTTAATGAGGCTTAATTTATATAAAACAAATAGACTCAAGCAAAAGGGTATAATTTGATGAGACTTGATTTCATGGGCATAGCAGAATGAAATCAATGGATTTCTCTCTAAACCTTGCATCACATTCCCTTTGTGTCTAAATTTAATGTTTCTTTTGAGTTAAGGATTAATTCTTTTTACACTTTCAGATATTGTCCAGGTGTCTGAATGACTGCATTGGGGTACCTCCTTTTCCAATAGTCTATATTCCCATATGTGTTGCATTTGGCCTACCTTTGGGTCTTATCCTCTATTGTATCGCTCTGTCCACCCAATTTTGTTGCCTACTTTAATGATGAGGGATTCATAACTGGATTGATTTTTACTAAATGGCATGAGCTGCAGTTCTAATTATGACAGAAAGCACAGACCTCCTGTGTTAGGTATTTAAGAGCAAGGCAGATATACTGGGCACTTGTGCTGAGAATGTCACTCTGTATTTTTGCCAGTCCTCTTCCCCACCCTTGGAGACAAGAATCCCATTTTGTTCACACAGGAATGTAGGTGATGCCAGGTCCCTTCTCTTCCCTTTCCTTTGTCTCTCAAACTCCCTGTCCCTACCTTCTGCCTGTCTCTTTCTCTGGCTTAATCCCCCAGGCCCGCTGCTCCACTCCAGCCATGATAAGGATGTCCTCCAGCTGCTGGCCTGTGCCCTGGCTGTCTCTCAGTGAGGAATCTGGGAGAGGATATGGAGTTAAAGGAATGGATCACAATTTCTCTGCTCCTTAGAGCCCTCCTTCACATGGTGCTGTCTAGGGAGAGCTGGCCTCCTGGGCTAAGGTCTGATTCCATGTGTGGCCTCCTCACACATGTCATCTCCCACAGTCACTGCTGGTCCCTCATCCTTACCTACTATTAGAAGTCAGCCATATGCTAAGGACAGACACCTGTATATCTGACCCTGAGGCACCAGCGATTCAGTGAATATTTCTACAATAAGTGAGCATAAATACCCCATAAATCTAGACATAAGAGGTTCTCACCACCCTGAAAAACTTCCTCGGGTCCCCCTGCACAAAGGGTGATCTCACTACTACTCTCCATCTGTCAGTTTGTTCTCTGTGTGTACAGGAACATACTGTGTGCGGTGATGGGGAGTGAAAGTACGTTCTCCTAGATGCAGATCCTGACACAGAGAGAAGTGAAAGGTGTATTAGGGGACATAGGAAGGGCTAAGTGGATGAGGCCAGATGGACATTCAGGAAGACAGTCAGATCTGACAACTTTTTTAAAAAAAATATATAATCACCATAGTCGGTCACCTTGCACAGTTTTCTTCAAATTTCAAAATAGTTGTCATATAAGGCAGTGAGATTTAAGAGATTTTGGTTAATTTCCCTATGATCTTATGTTTTCCTACATGCATTCTGTCTTCCGTACCTTATCTTTGGCCTCAGATGAACACGTTTTATGTGTGAGTCTATATGTAATGGAAAATTATTGTCTTCAGATCTAGATCTCTGAATGTACACATCCTCATAGTTATTTTTCCTTTCTCTGACTGGTATGGCCTGAATTTTAATAGAAAAATGAGGGTCTTTGTCTCATTATATAAATGCCAATTCCCAATCCCTGGGCTGAGCTGTTAACAGTCTTAGTTGATTGACCTTCCGTGAACATCCTCTTTTGATGATCATTGTGTGGAGATATCTTAATTGAAACTGTGCTAAGAGTGAATGGACACATCCCAGACATTTTGCATATGCTTTATGTATTTAATGTCTATTCATTATGTTCTTAGAAACAAATATTACTCCTATTTTCACAGATAACACAGCTGAGGTTCTGAGTAGGTCCCACTGGAAACTGGTATTAGGGCTGAGACGGCAGGAACATAGGCAAAGCCTCAGGAAATTGTGGGAGACGTTTAAGCAGATGGAAAGCTGTAGTCAGGGTGATGACAGGAGTCCAGCAGGGGTGGCTTCTGGCCAACCCTAAATTGTAGGTTGACCGAGGCTGAAGGCTAATGCAGGCACTCAGCTGTAGACCCTGTCTCACTGAGGGATTTGAACTTGGGCAGACCATTATTTCCATAAGATAAAGTGAAATTTCCCGTATCTTCAGGACACTTTTTTTCCAACAAATATCCAGATCCTTCAGAAAACCCACAGAGACAACAACCTTTTAAGATGGTTACCTAGATGCACTTTTAGATGACATTTCCATGATGAACACTGCACTGTGCACTAAGAGTGATCCCACATAGCAGCTCCGTGTGGACCTCATACTCCCTGCTCAGGCTGTGCCCAGGAATCACCTCCAACTGCATCTCACTGACCCCAACACCCTCCCATCTGCACCTCCTCGAACTATGCTAACTGTCCTCAACTTCCCTTCTATTTCTGTGTGATTCACATTTCTCCCATTTCTGCACATGATCCTTCAGTGGTGCTTCCATTATTGTGTTCACAAGGTCTGTGTCATATAATGCATGTGCCCCATTTCACACAGGACACCTGAGGCACCTACACTTAGTGGTGCATCTCATCCTTCCAAGAACCCAAAACATTGTGTCTGTAAAATATGCACCAATACTCCTGATACTGCCTTTGTGTCTAAATCCTCTTTCTTTTGGCAAGAGAAACTTATAGCCCACCTCGTTACCAGGAAATGACACAGCCCATTGGACATACATCCTGAGAAACTTGAGATATGTTACACTGTCCCCAGCCAGGTTTGCAGTTGAATTGCCAAGCCCTCACAGCCATCTCTGCATCATTCCCACCACATCGTTCACAAAGAAGATGAATATGCTTTACAAGTCACTCATCCAGCTCAGGTCATTGTACCAAACTGAGTAAGGTGGAGCAGCTGGTGGAGGAAGGGGAGGTGTCCCATAGCCCGTGACTGGTGATGAAGGACAGTCCATAGGGTAGGACAGGTAAGGCGATCGTGGGTTGGGACGAGGCTCTGTATACATAATGGCCTGCAGAACAGAAGTTAAAGGTATAAAGTTTCAGAGGCTCTGTCACCTCCTCTTTCCAAAGAGAAAGGTTAGGATTGTCATTGTTTTAGTAAAGCACGTAGAGGCTGAGCCTTAAGAGAGAAGTGTGGAATCCAGTTTCAACAGTAGATAGCCAGTCCAAGAAAGTCTGGTAATTGGCTCTTAGTTTCAGGTTGTGAGAAATTGAGGATGTCTTGATCTGCCTGGATTTAGATGTGGGCCTTGTTCAGAGAACAAGTGAGCTACATA
>NW_024083476.1:0-5813 GCF_003009895.1 Hyaena hyaena | reverse complement strand
ATTCACTGTGGTACATTTAAGCAATGGAATATTAGTCAGCACTGAAAAGAAATGAGCTATCAATCCATGAAAAGACATGGAGGACACTTAAATGCACATTACTGAATGAGACAAGCCAGTCTGAAAAGGCTACATACTGTACGATTCCAACTATATGATATTCTGGAAAAGGTAAAACTGTGGAGACAGTAAACAGATTAATGGTTGATGGAAGTTGGGGAGTGAGGGTGGGACGAACAAGTGGAACACAGAGGATTTTTAGGGCAGTGAAGCTATATCTGTGTGGTATTATAGTGCTGGATCCAGTTCATTATACTTTGGCCCAAACTCATAGATTATACAACATCTAGAGCAAATCCTAATGTGAATGATGGGCTTTGGGTGATTATAATGTGTCAGTGTAGGTTCATCAATTGAACCAAATGCATCATCTGGGGGAGGGGGTAGATATTGATAATGGAGAAGGCTATGCATGTGTGGGAAATCTCTGTGACTCTACCCTGTTGTAAACCTAACACTGCTCCAAAAGAAAAAAGAAAAGGAAAAAGAAAATCTTAAAAGAAGAGAAAGAATGGAACCAGAGAGGTAAGGGGGAACTCTCGCCAGAAGGCTGGGGTGGGCGAGCCCACTCGATGAAAGGATGGCGGTGTTGAATAATGGCTTTCTGACATTTCTCCACATCTCCATTCTGCTCAATCATGTCCACAATTTCCTGAATCCACGTGGTCCCTGGGACCCAAACAGAAAGGGCAAGACACAGAAACTGGTTAGACAATCTGTCTTAAGTGTCTTGGGTGAAAAAGGGGATGTGGAAACTGATGGTACTTGGTTCAGTCTCCCCTCCGGTTAGGATCCTGTCCTGAACGTCCATGCGGGAAAGCCCCACAAAGTCTCTATGGACAGAAAGAGCAGCAGAGCCAAAGCTACATGACGCTGTTACCCAAGAGCAGTCCATGATAGAGCACAGCAGGCTCTAACACCTGGCTTTATAGCTTTATGGCTCTAAAGCCATTATGCTTGACCCTGATAATCTCAGGGACACTAAGCATCCCGAGGCTGCCTCGTCAAGGAATAGTGAGTAGGAGCAGCTTTCCTTGAATGAGTGAGTGCAAACACTGTATCAGGGGAGATCCTAACTGATGTGAACATCCCTTTCTGACTCCACAGGCTGAAGTTCGGTGGTCCCTTCACCCAGTCACCTGATTTAGGGTAGGTACAGATGAGGAGATCATCTGGCTTGGCCTCAAAGTTCTGGATCTGGCTCCAGTTGTCCACAGTGCTAGCCTTCAGGGGGATCCCTGCCACCTCTCTCAGTTGTATCTGTGTTCCCAACTCTGTGGTCAGGGCCATAGTGTCTTACAATGGACGGGGGTGGGGAGGAGGGGGTTCCCTGCAGGCATAGGAGAGAGAAGACTTTGAAAACAATTGAGGTAAAATACACATAACATAAAATTTACCATTTTCACCATTTTTAAGTGTCCAGTTCAGTGGCATTAAGTACATTCTCATTGTTGTGCAGCCACCACCAACATCCATGTCTAAAACTTCTCCATCTTCCTACAATGAGATTATTGCCCCTTTCCCTTACCCCTTTCTACTTCCTGTCTCTACGAATTTGTCTACACTAGGTCCCTCATATGAATGGAATCATACAATATTTGTCCTTTTTTGACTAGCTAATTTTACTTAGGATAATATTCCCAAAGTTTATCCACCTTGTACCATTTGTCAGAATCTCATTCCTTTTTGAGGCTGAAAAACATCCATTGTGTAGCAAAAACTGTATTTTGCTTTTTCATCCATCCATGCATAGACACTTAGGTTGCTTCTAATGTTTGGCTTTTGTGAATAATGCTGTACGAAACATGGGTATATAAATATTTCTTCAAGATCCTACTTTCAGTTCTTTGGAGTATGAGAAATTGCCATGCCTTTTTCCACAGTACACAGCACATAATTTAACATTCTCAGCAAAAAGGTACAAGATTTCCAATTTCTTCACATCTTTAACATTTTGTTATTTTCTGTTTATTTTATTACTTATATGTTTACATTTTTAAAAATTTCTAGAATAGTCACCCTAATAGGTTGAGGTGATAGTTCATGTACTTTTGATTTTCACTTCCCTAATGATTAGTGATGGTGAGCATCTTTTCATGTGCCTATTTGTCTTCATATATCTCTCTTGAAGAAATGTTGAAGAAATGTTTATTTAAATCTTTAGCCCATTTGTTGAATCAGGTTTTTGTTTCATTCTATTGAGAGTAACATCTTTAATGCACAAAAGAAAAAGCCAGGAGAACCGGCCACTAATACTCCAGAATAATTGGCTACTGAGATCCCAGAAGACATTTATTGCTACCGCTAGTAATTATATACTAGTTAAAGCTAACATTTACTGAACACTTCAATTTGCATGTGCTGAGCTGAATGCCTTATATACATAAACTTATTTAACTGTTGTATAAAATGAGTGCCAGGTTTAGTTATGAAAACGTCCTTACAGGAATATTTTCCATACTTACTGGAAATTGAGTAAGAGAATCTGGCCCAGCCTTTCCAGGGAGCGGGTGAGAGGGAGTTTGTGCTACCATAATGAGACTCTTTTTCAAGCTGGCTTCTACTCTCGGAGTGAGGTAAGTCTCTTAGAATGGAGACTATGTTTTCAGAAAATGAAAGATGAACTATTTCTGAAAATAAATTTCAAGTATAAGAAACAGCCAGTTTGACAGTATGTCAGACAAGGTGGAGTTTGGATAATATCAAAATTACGATGTTGTCAAGATTAAGAAGCAGGTGGGAAGAGAACTAACATTTCTTTAAAAATATTTTTTTAAACATTTATTCATTTTCGAGAGACAGAGAGGGTCAGAGTATGATCAGGGCAGGGGAAGAGAGAGAGAGAGGGAGACACAGAATCTGAAACAGGCTCCAGGTTCTGGGCTGTCAGCACAGAGCCTGATGCGGAGCTTGAACCCACCAACTATGAGATAATGACCTGAGCCAAAGTCGCATATTTGACTGAGCTGCCCAGGTGCCCCAAGAACTAACAATACTTACAGGCCTTTTATGTTTAATCTTTCTTTAAAATTTCTTAATGTTTTTATTTATTTCTGAGATATCGAGAGAGAGAGAGAGAGTGACAGCGTGAGCAGGGGAGGGTCAGAGAGAGAGGGAGATACAGAATGTGAAGGAGGCTTCATACTCTGAGCTGGTTGTCAACACAGAGCCCGAGGGGGGGCTCGAACCCACGAACCGTGAGATCATGACCTGAGCCAAAGTCAGACGCTTAACCGACTGAGCCACCCAGGCGCGCCTATGTTAAATCTTTTACAAACTTTTCTTTTCTTTTAATTTATATCACAATTTTATTAGGAAGGAATAATTAACATTCATAAATGTGAGGAAGCTGGAAGTCATATGATCAATAACTTGTCCAAACTTGTAGTCAGTGTCTCTCTGCAAATTCTACATTCCTTTTTAAAATATTACCTCTCTTTTTTTTTATTGTGAGTATATGTATGTACCAGAAAATTTGGAATAAGCCCAAAGGTATGAAGAAAAATTAATCACATAGGAATTATTATTTTTATGTATTTCTGTTTTTCTTTTTTTTAAATAGTTTATTGTCAAGTTGGCTTCCATATAACACCCAGTGCTCATCCCCACAAGTGCCCTCCTCCATGCCCATCTCCCCCCTCTCCCCCACACACCCGTCAGTTCTGTTTGTCCTCAGTATTCAAGAGTCTCTCATGGTTTACCTCTCTCCCTCTCCCCCACTATTTCCCCCTTCTTCTCCCCGACGGTCCTCCGTTATGTTCCTCCAAATCCTCCTATACCTGCAAACATATAGTATTTGTCCTTCTCTGCCTGACTTACTTCGCTCAGCATAACACCCTCAAGTTCTATCCATGTCGCTACAATTGGCCAGATTTTATTCTTTCTCATTGCCATGGAGTATTCCATCGTATAGATAAACCACATCTTCTTGATCCATTTGTCCTTTGATGGACACTTAGGCTCTTTCCATGTTTTGGCTATTGTTGAGAGTGCTGCTATGAACATTGGGGTACATGTGTTCCTATGCATCAGCACTCCTGTGTCCCTTAGGTAAATTCCTAACAGTGCTATTTCTGGGTCATAGGGGAGTTCTATTTTTAACTTTTGAGGAACCTCCACACTGTTTCCCAGAGGGGCTGCACCAGTTTACATTCCCACCAACAGTGTAGGAGCGTGCCCGTTCTTCCCCATCCTCGCCAGCATCTAGAGTCTTCCGATTTGCTCATTTTAGCCACTCTGACTGGCGTGAGGTGGTATCTCAGTGTGGTTTTGATTTGTATTTCCCTGATGAGGAGGGATGCTGAACATCGTTTCATGTGTCTGTTGGCCATCTGGATGTCCTCTTTGGAGAAGTGTCTGTTCATATCTTCTGCCCATTTCTTCACTGGGTTGTTTGTTTTTCGGGTGTGGAGTTTGGAGTTATACCCTTTTCTAATAATCCAGTAATCTAGTAAGTAAAGTGTTTTCCAGAGTTCTAGGAGCCACTCTAACAACTTCAAGGAAACGGTCATGGGGACCTTCATTCTAAAGGTGGTTCCTCATGAGGTGACTGTGTGGCTAAGTTGGTAAAGTGACTGATTCTTGATTTCAGCTCAAGTTGTGATCTCATGGCCCTGTGATGGAGCCCCATGTGGGGCTCTGTGCTGAGTATAAGCCTTCTTTAAGATTTTTTCTCTCCCTCTTCCTCTGCTCCTACCCTTGTGTGCACACTCCCCCCACCTCAAAAGCAAATAAATAATAAATAATAAATTAAATTAAATTAAATTAATTAAAATGCTTGGTTAGAAACACAGGCTGTAACCTGAATTTGTGACAGGCATCTGAAGTCAGTGTGGGGGCGGGCAGTCTTATGGGACTAAGCCCTTAACCTGTGGGATCTGATGCTATCTATATGTAAAGAGTGTCTGAACTGCCAGTATCCAGAGAATCTGAGGATTGCTTGGTGAACTGCCCTCACTCTGTCCCATATCTGGTCCCAGCAGGGAGAAGCACAGAAAGAGCTTTTCCTTTACAGGCACAAAGGCACAAAGTTGACACTTGAGAAACCAGCTGAAAGCTTTGTCATCCCTCCAAGTCAGGGGCCTCCTTTGAGGAGCTGTCTCTGACTCCATGGACAGAAAGGATTGTCCCTTCCCATGGGAACTTATAGCATTTTGTATGTAGATTTTATAGTTCTTACTCCACTGTCTTACAATTACTTGTTTTTATTTCTAGCCCTCCTGAAGCTCAGGGACCTGGTCTAATTTCCTTTGTAGTCTCAGCATGTAAGGGAGAGATCCAGGTGGGAAGGAGAGATGATATTATGGGACAGGGATTTTGGAGATTTTTGCCTCAGGGTCCTGAATTTCTAGGTTTACATTGTTAGGCTGGTGTCTGTTGTTTACAAATAACTTTTTTTTTTTATTACTTAAAATATTCTCTGGCTTTAGTTAAGCACTTCTCTCTATCCAGCAACACCTACATAAAAATTTTAAAAAATAAATCAGTGAGGAGGGAGAGGGCAAGATGGCGGAGAAGTAAGGAGCTCCGTACTTGCACTCGCGCCCATACATCACACAGAAAAGATCCGAAGACATTGGAAACCTTACAAAACCTGAGAGATTGGGAGAAAAAAGATGCAGAATCCACTGAGAGAGCCTTCTAACGTGAGTGCGAACCGGGGAAGATAAAATCGGGCCGGGATCGGAGACTCCAGGGTGGGAGGCGATCCCCCTCTACCCTCTACGGGGAGTGAGAGGGGAAAAGGAGAGAGT
>NW_024083475.1:3308-5814 GCF_003009895.1 Hyaena hyaena | reverse complement strand
GAAAATCCCCTGTGATCCATCCCTCCTCACAACCCAGTGCAGCTCTTTCTGCCCAGGGTCCTGGCCCCGTGCTGTAGTAAACCAGCTTTTTGCACCAAAGACGTCTCAAGTATTTTTTTCTTAACCCTCCCCACCCCCCATTCCAAAACCACATCAGCTCCTCCACGAGGTGAAACTGCACCACACTGAGCTGCAAGTAGCAGGAAGAAAACTTAGCAGCTGATAGGGATTCAGAGGATCACAGGGAATGACTTCCATAGTGCCCGGAGGGAGGGTGGATTGGCTCCTCTGGTTTTGGGCTGGGCTGCATATTTAGGTGGGGAAGCCTTGTCCCGTGTGGGGTGTGCCTGGCCAAGGATACAGTATCTGTGCCTTGTGGCTACAGGCTTTTCCCCAGTGTGTGTCCTGTAAAAGAGGCTTGCTCCTCCCCCCCTCATTTAGTGTGACAATGAGGTAAAGGTTATTTCCTGTCACTCCAGAGGTCTCTCCAGGGCCTTCAGTTCAGGCTGGAAGCAGGCTCCTCAAACTGGTCCAGGAGGTCAGGCCCCTGGAGGGCTGGGGAGGGTGGTCACTATTGCACCAGGGGCTTCTTCCTGTCATCTGATGAGTTAAGAGGACAGCAGGAAGTGACAGCTTAGGGAAACATTTAGGGAAAGGTATCTGAGTACAAACACGTAGGCTTGGGGTCTAGCTGGTGACAGACCTGGGAGATGACCTCAAATCTGCGCCTGGCTGAGGACGATTTATCACAACCACTTCCACCAGGGACCGGCTCCCATGTCAGGGACCCTCCAGTGAGACAGCACCGGGCTTGGCTGTTCTGCTAGAGGGGGATGGGCAGGAGGCCCGCGTCAGGCTGGGGCCCTGCGGTGGAGGAAGGCCTCCTGGGCTCATGCCCCTAGGGCCTTGTTCCTCAGCTCAGTGGGTGCTCAGAGTGTGGGCCCCCCGCAGTTCAGCGCCCGTGGGGGGGGGGCAGTGGCCTGGGTAACGTTTGGGTAGGAAAGGGGCGGTGGTGGACAGTTGCTCAAACCGGTGTCAAAGGGGAAAACCGAAGTAAGGAGAGACGTGTATTGAGGAGAATGATTCCTTCGAGGGGGGAGGGGCTGTTGCTGGGGTGGCAGGGACCAGGCGGGGCTGTTGGATTTTGTTCAGGGGCTACAGTGACAGGGTGGACGCTGTGAGCATAAGACCTGAGTGTCTCAAGAGTCGTGTGAAAGGGAGGAGAGGAGTGTTGGAGGCCGGCTCCAGCAGGCCCAGGCGTCCCTGAAGGATGGACGGTGTCGGCAAGAGAGAGAGTGAGAGAGGCCCGAGATTCTTTCTGATCACCAGCCAGGCATCTCTGTCTTGTCGGTTTTGGTATCTTTATTTAAAGGTTCAGCAACAACATGAAGTCAGAGAAAGGAATTTCTACAATGGGAGGCCTTTTGCGATAACAAGTTTTTAATATTCTGCTGAATTATTCCCAGTCATAGTGAATTGAAAACCAAGGAATTAACAGGATGCTCTTAGTGAAAAACAGGATAACATATAGGTTAAGTTGTGTATAGATAAGCTAGGAGTCATTCTGTCTGGCTTTCAAGAGGATGACTGTTTCTGAAGTGGTTTGTTTGTGGAAACTACCATGGGGGCCCTAAATGTGTCCGTCTTTGCATCTGGGTTTATGTTTGAGCCGCTCTTATCTGTCCTCATCCCAGCTGCCAGCGTAAGGGGGGTGTTTGTGGAATGTAGGCCTTGAGGAAGGGACTGCTATGCTTCACCAATTAGTAAGTTCTGTTTTGTCTTTATCTGTACCTTAGCTCTAAATTAGGCTCTTTTGACATGGGGCCAGGCTCAATTGTAACTCTTGTGTTTTTCACCCCCTTTATGGTCTGAGTCTTGCATCTGCTAGGCTCATAGGAAGAGCCTTTTGAGAATCATCCACAGAGCTTTCATCTAAAATCTCTTTTGTAAAGGCAGGAATATGCTTTTCCTTATGAGGTATCTGTTCAGAATATGGGTCTGATATGGAATATTGTGAGGCCCGGTCAATACCAGCAGGCTCATTTCCAACATGAGCCAGTAGTAGTAGAAAGAGGTATCAATTTTCATGGCAGAAGCTGTGCAAACACTCCCATTTCCTTGCTGTGACTGTTATCCAGTGAGGCCGGTGTGGCTCCCAGCAGAGGAGGAAAGACACCAGGCGTAAGCAGGTGTGGTGCTGACGCGCACGTTCCCTGAGGCCAGCCTGTCCCCGTGTCCCCAGGAGGGGCTGTGTGGGGCTCAGGCTGAGACAAGCCCACGTTCAGGGTCTGGAGGAGGAGAGAAGCTAAACCAGCGGGGGAGCAGCCGGCACGTTGTGCCCCTTGGTCATGGGGACGCGCAGCTGAGCTGATGGTGGATGAGGCACAGTGTGGATTGGGGGGGGTGTCCGCGCGGGGCCCTGTCGTGGGTGAACCCGGGGACGTCCCTGGGAGGCTTCTCCTGGTCTGACGGGGGAGGGGCCCTGTCTGCAGCCTGCTGGTTCCCA
>NW_024083475.1:0-1682 GCF_003009895.1 Hyaena hyaena | reverse complement strand
CCAGGCTCTGAGCTGTCAGCACAGAGTCCGACGCGGGGCTCGAACCCACGAACCATGAGATCATGACCTAAGCGAAAGTCGGACGCTTAACCGACTAAGCCACCCAGGCGCCCCTCTGGGGCACATTTTTGGATACCATCAGTTTTGCTAAGTTATTTGGGAGAACACCCCTTTGAAGGTGTTGGAAATTGATTTCCTGTAGCTGTGTTTCATTTTTTGTGTTGAAGACATGGCAGAGATTAAGAGGGAATTTGGGGCAGAGCCCCTGTGGTCCTTCGGGGCAATGAGAAGGGGCTGGGAGGAGGGCTCCAGGCCCTGGACTGTTTTCTATCACATGTCCTGGCTGTTTGCAATAGTAGTGCAAACTAGTAGGTGTTTGATTTGTATAGCCTTCAGATGCCACAAGTGAAGCTTGAGAATTTTAGCTCTTTTTCCTCCATGCGGGATATGAGTCTGCTTGTTTGCCAGAATAGCTCAAATGCAATGGACAGGGATTCCCATTCCATCTTGGGCCTTTTAAGAAAATAGCAAGATCCCGGTTCAGCCCATTAAATGCTGCCTGGTGGATCCCACATGTGAAGAAAGACCTGAAGTTACCTTGAAGACAAGCTAGAGTCTGTTACAAAAGCCACGTACAGGCTTTGGTATGGAAATCTGGATTTTGTTTTAATTCACAGTCTTAGGAAAAGCTACTATAATGGCTCGGTGGGGATTTCCAGCGAGTGTCAGCATCTTTCCAGAAATTGGGTGTCTGTCTCTCTCAGGTTAGTTTCATCCCATGTGTGGCCTGGGCCTTAGCAACACGCATGTGGACTAATTGATCTAAATCTAGGAAACCGTGTTGGCAAGTTGAATAGCCGTGTTATGTTCTTCAGCAAGGTCATGGGGGTCCCGAGCACTTCTGGAAACTTCTGCCTCAGTCCAGGGAACATGAGAAAGGTCAGGTTTTAGATGTTGAGAAGCCATACCTTTAAAGAGCCTGGGTTAACAGATTACGGTAAGGAGGGAGCAAGCGCAAGTTCAGAAGAAATGGGAAGTTCAGAGCGTCGAGGAAAATGGTTGGAGGCAGCTCCCAGGTGTGGGGTAGCAGACAGTGAACCCAGGGCGGGAGAGAAAAACGCTTCAGAAGCTGTTTGTCTTATTCCAGTTGTTTGTCTCAGTTCATTTGAAATAGGCTCTGGCAAAGAGTCACACTTAGATCCTGAAAGTATTTGCACCTCTCAAGGTGCCGAATAAAATAGGCATCAAATTCAGTTTGCCGGATTCATGACTTCCTAATTTTTCTTTTGTTCCTTTTTTTCTTCTTTCCTGCCTTGTTAACGTTTAGTTTTTTTTCCTATCGGTATTCAATAAAATAAGTTTGGGGAGATTGAAAGTTCCCCATAAAGGCCATTATAGGTTTAAATTTCATTTGGTTCAGTTGTTCATTTTTTAGAAATGTACATGGGGACACACCATGGCTTTTAATGTAAGACTGGTCCAGGGTCCCAGTTGGGAGCCCCCTCCATGCGCTTTGTGGACTGGAATCCATTAGTGGTGGTTTTCTCTAGAATAGAATAAAAACGGGGCGCCTGGGTGGCTTACTCGGTTAAGCGTCCGACTTTCGCTTAGGTCATGATCTTGCGGTTCGTGGGTTCGAGCCCCGCGTCGGGCCCTGTGCTGACTGCCAGCTCAGAGCCTGG
>NW_024083474.1:0-5833 GCF_003009895.1 Hyaena hyaena | reverse complement strand
GTAAATATGAAAACCTGCATTATTCCCCTAACTTCCAACTCTTATGCACGTGAGACGAGTCTGTTTGCAAAGTAAGTGTATTTTCACGATTCTTGGCCTGGTTCTTCCCATAGTTGCAGCAAGGACAGCAATTGATCATGTAGGCACATTTCCATCAGCTTTGCTGGAACTTAGCATATGGAATCTCAGATTGAATTTCTAACAGCTCCTCAAGGGCAGAGGCCAAGCCATATATTTACCATCAGATTTTGCCTGCAGGACTCACTGATCTGGGTTAACTCTTGTTCTCGAGGTCTCCGATATATCCCAAGGTTCTTGCACTTCCCCAGAAGTGGGCTCTTCACTCACCTGATGAGGCTGCTGGGAACCTTGCAAGCAAGATATCAGGCTGCATTTTCCTGGGGCTTCATTCCTTCAAGCTGTCTGTTCACACTGCAGAAAGAGGGCGGGGGAGAGAGGGAGAGAAAGAGTAGGAGCATGAGGGGCTCAGAGAGAGGGCATCCCAAGCAGGTTCTGTGCTGTCCCCATGTGGTCCTCTGTCTCTCAAACCTTGAAATCATGATGTGACCGAAAATCGAGAGTCAGACACTTGCCCAACTGGGCCACCCAAGCACCCCTCCGTTTACTGTGATTCATGAGTATTATTTTTGTATTTTGTCGGTAATGTGTAGTCATGATTTGCCAGCTATCCTTCTGTTATCAGGGAGGGTGGCTAATGTGTCTTAGTCATTGTTTGAGGATTTATAACTTGAGGCTTTAATCTGTCACCCGCTGCTATCAAATAATATTTCCTCACATATAGATGTTACTTCACTCTATGAACAAACACACAGCTATCAACTTCCATTTTCCCTTTCTGACCTTTGTGCCATTCTTCTCCTATCTAGTACTTGAAAGTCTCTACAGACTCCACAGTATATTGCTTTTATCGTTCTGTAACCTGTCTGGTATCTAGTAGAGACGAATTTGAATTGAGGTGGTGAAAGTTGGATATTTTCCCAGCTCCTATTTCTGCCCACTTCACTCCTTCCTAGATACCAATGCTCGTCTGTTACTATTGTCTGTTGCCCTGAAGAAGTCCCATTGACATTTCTTGTCAAGTGAGTCTATTCACAGACATTCTCAGTGTTGATGTGCCCGAAATGGATTTATATTTCTTCATTTATTTAGGGAAATTTTGCTAGGTGTGGAATTCGAGGTTGGCATTGGCATTTTTCTTTTTTCAGAATTGAAAGATGCCAGTCAACATTATTGGTTTGCAGTTTCTTCTCATAAAGGGTTGTCAACACATTTACCATTCTCTCCATGTGTTTCATGCATTTTCTGACTGTTTTCAGATGTTCCCTTTCGCACCCATTGCCACACATTCGTTGTGATAGGCCACTGTCCGATTTTGTGCTGGTTAGCTGCACACTAAGTGGTTCACAGACACTCTTGCGTGGGTGGGTTTATGGTTTCTACCAAGTTTGGAGATCGAAGCCAATTACTGTTGTGTCCCATCGTTTCTGGTGTTGTGCCATGAGTTACTGCTGCACTTTACATTTCTCTCCCATTTCCTTGTCTCTCTGGCTCCTTGCACAGTCTTCTTGCTGTATCTTCAAGTTCTCACACTTTTTTGCTCTGCATCATCCCATCTTTCTTTTTATAATGTTTATTTATTTTTGAAACAGAGACAGAACACGAGTGGGGGAGAGGCAGGGAGAGAGGGAAACACAGAACCTGACGCAGGCTGCCCATCTGTGCTGCCATCACAGAGCACGACACGCGGCTCGATCCCACACACCGTGAGATCATGTCCTGAGTCAAAGTCAGATGCTCAACCTTCTGAGCCACCCAGTCACCCCTCATCCCATCGTTCTTAAACAGCTATTGGGTATAGCTGTTCACTTCACATATCCTACTTTCAGCTCTAGGAATTTGACGTGATTCTTCTCTATGATTTCCCTTTCTCCCCCCATCACATGTATGTTTTTCTTTAATTCCTGATCATATGGATAGTTGCTCTTTTCACATTGTCAGCTCTTCTTTGCGGGATTTGGCTGTGGACTGATTATTATCCTAGTCATGAGTCTGATTTCCTTGCTCAGTTGGATATTGAGTAATTTTGTATTGGAGGCCAGACATAAGACACTGACGGTGTTGAACATCTGGATTGTGTTATCTCCTTCTGATGAATGCTGAATGAATTAACTAATTTTGGAAATTAGTTAATGATTTCTGACACAGCTTCATCTTCCCTAGGTTTCATATTTTTATTGTGGTAAGATGTACGACACATGATATCTACGATTTTCTATACCTATTTTTAAGCCCTGATGGGTGAGTTGAGATTAGCATTTGCTATAGAGCCATGTGTGAGAGTTCCCACTGACGTGTGACCTTTCATGGAGTCTCAAGGCCCATGTATTGATTAATATTGGTGTGGTATACTGAAAGGTGACTCTGACTGGCACATTTGGCTTTGTTTTGGTACTCACCGTGACTTTAGGTTGAGAATAGTTCAGCTATTACATTTTCATCTTGAAGGAAGTTAACATTCCTTGAAAACATGGCATACCAGTGACACTGTCAAGATGGGCTATGAGAAGCCATCAGCGCTGGGCCAGCTGAGCTACCTGGTGATTGGGCACCTGAGCAAGTCCACATGAGAGAGCCCTATGAAGGTCCAGGCATCGTGGTGACATGAGAAGGCACTGTGATCCACCAGGTTTACTATAGAAGCCAGTCAAAGCCCAGGTAGCACTGAGGAGAGAGATGGCACTTCAGTCACAGCTCTTCCTTTTTTTTTTTCTTTAATGTTTTTTTATTTATTTCTAGGAGAGAGTGAGAGAGAGACACCGTGAGCAGGAGAGGGTCAGAGAGAGAGGGAGTCACAGACTGAAACAGGCCCCAGGCTCTGAGGTGGCAGTCAGCACAGAGCCCGACGTGGGGCTCGAACCCACGAACTGCGAGATCATGACCTAAGCGAAAGTCGGACGCTTAACCAACTAAGCCACCCAGGCGCCCCAGCCACAGCTCTTCCTGTTGTTATTCCTTCTGTGATCTGCCCTGTACCTTTCCCTTCTGATGGCAACTCCCCTGCCCACTACTCCTGTCCCAGGGCCTCTTGCCCACCCTCTACACTCTAGCTTCATGTTTGCACCCCACTTTCTGACCCTCTGTATCCTGATAGGCTGTGTACCCGCCCCCGGTGACCCCTGGACCCACTTCTCCCTGTGACTTTGGAGAGGCCACTTAAGAGTAAGCATTTCCATTTGGCAGGTGGGAGTGGGGCACAGGGAATCAGGGTACAGTAAATTCTGAGGCAGCTGAGGAGAGCGTTCTCTAACCTCTGTGGCCACAACCAGGCTCAGCACAGGAAAGCCAAGGTCATGGCCTAAGGAATCATTGCACACCTTGCTACCCTCGGGTCTTCCAACCCAGCTCAGCATGGGACACATAAATGTGCTGAACTTCAGAAGTCCCAGATGTGCACAACGTGGACAACGGCCACAGACAACAGGCAGAAAGGGAATATCTTGATAAAACTAAGTACTGGAAGGAGTCACCACAACATTGCACACAGAAGGAGTCCTTGGAACAGAGGCCCAGAGACCATGAGCTGTCTAATCCAGCTCAGTGGTGGACAAACACATCCCCCAGATACTGGGCTGGCCAGGAGACCACACACCACAAGCCTTGCCACGAAGCATAGCGCAGTACGATTGGGTACCCAGAACACTAGGCCTGCCAGGAACCTCCCTACCATGAGACTTGCATCCTAACTTATCAGTGGGCAAAGGAGTCACCTGCACCCTGACAAGACCAGAGGTTCTAGAACAATGAGCCCTTCAAGCCAGGAGCGAGGGCAGTTGAGTGCCCGGGACCCTGGGCTTGCCAAAGGAGCCTTCAGAGCATCAGCCTTCCAAATGAGCAGACCATAGGGCAATCAAGTGTCCAGAATACTGGGCTTGCCAAGAGCCATCAGGCCATGATATCCGACCCAGCTCTGCCCTAGGCCAAGGGGTCGGTTAGACAGTGTGTTCATCACGTGCCCTTGGATCTAGAACCTTCCACCCCGGCAAAGCACAAGGAAATCAAGCCCCCAGGGCATTTCAATTTCCAGGACCCTTCACCACGAGCCCTCCAACCCAGCTCTTCCCTGAGCCAAGGTGATACCTGGATGACGGGCTTACGCATTCCCTTGGGCATAGAAGGCTTCAATCCAGCTCACGAGAAGGCCAAGGAGTGTCTGGAACAGAAAGCTCACCATGTGCTTTGGACCTGGAGGGCTTCCAATCACCTCTGCACATGGCCATCGACTCACCTAGACAGTGGACTTAGCATGTGCTCTAGGATCTGGAGCCCTACAACCCATCTCTGTACTTGGCCAATGAGTCGCCTAGGCACTGTGCTCACCAGGTGCCCTAGGACATCGAGAGCTCCCAACATGCTCATTACTAAGCCAATGAGTGACCTGGAGAGTGTCTCACCATGGAACCTGTGACTTGGATCCAGGCATCAGAACACTGGGCTTGCCACAGGCTGCATGGCACAAGCCCTTCAAATGAACTCTGCACTAGGCCAAGTAGTCTCCTGTAGAGTGGGCTCAACACATGACTTTGCAACTGGAGCCCTCTAAACAACAGAGAGCAGGGAAAACAAACACTGGGGTTACCAGTTGTCCTCCAGCTATGAGACACCCATATGTGCCCAGCACATCACCCATAAGTCCACTGGACCCATGGCCAAATGGGAGTCTTCAATCCTTGAGCCACCAACCCAGCCTAGCACTGGGCAAAAAACTCACTGTGACACCAGCCTACTCCCCGCCCCCCCGACTTGGAGCCCTCCAAACCAGCCAAGTAGTGGGGGATCAAATTACCAAAACATCAGTTCCACTGGGATTCCTGTGACCCGAAGCCCTCTCTTCCAACTTATCACTGGGCCAATGAGTCCCCTGGATACTGTGCTGACCAGGGGAAACTCCAACTAAATTCTCTGCATCTCAGCAGGGCACAAGACAATTGAGTCCTTTCTCACCTGGGACTGATATCAACTTAAGTCCTTGTGGTCTGTCACCTGCACAGTCTTCAAGTATTTTGGGAGTTCTCCTCGGAAGAAACTGACACCAGTCCCTAAAAGATGAGTCAGACTGGTGGTTTGAAGACTGCATTAAACGTCACAGCGGGAGAAGGGGAAGCTGGGAATGAGTTGTAGAGCACAAAGGAATCATTGGCCAAGGTCCTCCAGATTAAGCAGAGTTGCTCCTACCTGGAGAGGTGCAGGCCTTAGAAGAACAGGCCCAGCAGTGTGGTGAGAGGCAGACTCACCTCCATGAGGTGGAGCAATGCTTTGTGCCCACAAAGGACTTCCTGGAAGATTTTGCCTTCCAGGCAAGGTTGTCCAAGTGGTGACGTCCTCCCACCCACCCAAGATGGTACAAAAGAGGGGCTGGGAACATGTGACCATCTCCAGCCTTTGGGGCGTCGCATGAGTTTACAATTTAAGTGAGTTTTACATCTTTTAAAATGTTCATTTCATAGGAAGTTGGTAAGACAGGGGAGAAGTAGGGCGTCCCATACTTCCCGCCTGTGTCTCTCAAACAAAGAAGGGCTGAAGCCAAAGGACGCTGCACTACAAGTGTCTGGGAGGAAAAGAGATGGAGTCCACTAAGAAGACAGCCTCATCGGGCTTTCAGAGAGAGATCCCATCTCTAACTTTGGAGCTTTCTTTGAGTTGGGTGCCCTGGCCCCAGAAGTTCCCTCCAGGATAGATGGCACATAAAGGACGCAGTCGGCAACAGGAGGAACTGGTCCCCTGCTCAGACCTCTGCTAGGTTTGCTAGGTCTGC
>NW_024083473.1:0-5851 GCF_003009895.1 Hyaena hyaena | reverse complement strand
GATGCGTGTATTTTTAGGGCCCCAGGAGGGTCCTGCCCCATGTAACTCATTAGCCTCAGTTGAAATATTCAGAATTTGGCTCCCCAGAGGCAGCCAAAGAGGAAGGAAGGCTCTGGAGGGGTGAGATGAACAGGTAGTCAATCTTTTCCCGCCAAATGACTAGGAGTGAAATTCCTGTCTCTTCTTAACTTCCAGTTATCAATACTATTTAATACTAACGGTTACAATATTCTTTGCTAGTCTTTAAATTCCTTTTTCAGGGGTGCCTGGGTGGCTTAGTCGGTTAAGCGTCCGACTTTCGCTTAGGTCATGATCTTGCGGTTGGTGAGTTCGAGCCCCACGTCGGGCTCTGTGCTGACTGCCAGCTCAGAGCCTGGAGCCTGTTTCAGAGTCTGTCACTCCCTCTCTCTCTGACCCTCCCCTGCTCACGCTGCCTCTCTCTCTCCTAGAAATAAATAAAACATTAAAAAATTTTAAAGAAATTCCTTTTTCAAATTGAGATACACTTCTAATACAGCATAGTTTTCCTTTTAGGCATAAGACGTAATGATTCGATATTTGTGTCTATTGTGGAATGATCACCATAAGAAGTCTGGATAACATCTGTTGTTGCACATAGTTGCCTTTTTTCCTTGTGAGAACTTTTAAGGTCTCTTGGTAATTTTCAAATATACACTATAGTATTATTTACTCTAGTTCCCATACTGTACATCACATAACTAGGGTCAGTCTTCAGAGTTCATCCTTATTTTCAGAACTGCCATCTTTTCCTACTTAAAAGAGGGAATTCCTGAGCCTTTTCCCCCCTCATGTTAGTTATATCTTTTCTTTGTGACTGAGTCACTGAAGAAAATTGTTTTCCAATAGTGCGATCAACTCTATTACCGTCCAACTTTTTTGAGAACTTATTACTCTATTATCTTTATTCTTTCTTCAACTTCTTATATACCACTGTCTGTTTGTTCATGATCTAAAAATATGCTTCTCTATCCTATAAGGAAAATAAAATTGGAGTTAAACCCTCCCCGTGCTCCATTCTTTTCTAGCTATCCTCTTCCATTAATTTCATCTTTTTATCACGAACATAAAGTTTTCATGTTTTTCTCCTTCTATCAACACTTCCAAATGTTCTTTTTTCCTTCTTCCCCTACCACTCTGTTGAAGCGGTTTTCTGTAAAACCTTTAATACTCTTTCATTACACAGAGTAGATGAGCTCACCATTGTTTTACTTGGTGATGTTCCCCTCCGTCATGAAATTACTCTCTCCATTGGTTTCTCTCTGTTTTTCTATTATTTCTTGAGCCCTTCATTCTCAGTTCTTCTTATTGGGGACAAACTCCAACGTTTTGATTTCCTAAGATTACATCCTTGCTTCTCTTCTCTCTCCTCACTGTTCCTGAGGTACTTTGTCATTTCCATGGCTTGAACTACCATCTATCTATAAATCTCTGTCTATAAACCTGCAATTCATATCCATGGTTTAGACCCATCTTGAGTTCCATCCTAAGACAAATGGAATCTTGGCTTATACATATGGATTATTTGTGAATTCTAAAATTTCTGATGTTTCATGTTCTGAAAACAACTGCTATTCTGCAGGTCTGATTTCCAGAATCTCAATCCCAAACACTCAGCAACCCCAGTGAGAACCTCCTGAATTATTCTTTTCTTTAATATTTATTTATTTATTTATTTATTTATTCATTCATTTATTTATTTTGAGAGAAAGAAAATACAAGCTGAGGAGGGGCAGAGAGAGAGGGAGAACAAGAATTCTAGGCAGGCTCCGTGCCATCAGTGTGGAGCCCAACTTGAGGCTCAAACCCATGAACCGTGAGCTCATGACCTGAGCCGAAACAAAGAGTTGGACACTTAACCAGCTGAGCCACCCAGACACCCCTCTCCTCACTTATTCTTTATTCTTCCCTCTGTTTTCATCCTAAAACTGGATCTAAGCTTTGTTTTCATTCTCTCTGACGTATTTTTAGAATAGATTCACCCTTCAGCACACGTTTTCCATTTGTTATCAATATGTTAGTTTAGATCTTTTTATCCTTGACCAAACCATTTAATTAATCTCTTAAGAGATCTTCCAACCAAACCAACTCTAAGCTTCTATAGCATTATCTGAATTATCTTTCCTAAAACCAACACAACCACATCATTCCTTGCTTAAAAATAGTTTTGGCTACTATTGTCTACAAGATTAAATAAAAATCACACCTTTAACATATGAAGTTGTATTTATTCTATGGACCCGGTAGTTGTGGGAGCAAACCCACAATATATGAATCACTGCATATACCATATCAGCTCAGGGCCAGCATTCTATTATGCATTCATTATTCTATTAGTTTCCTTCATTTGAAAGGTACTATCTTGTCCTATTTTCCCATCCAACATGTTCCATTATTATTTCAAGTCTTTGCTCAAGGATCATATTGATTTTCTATGTTCTATTTTACTAAGTGGTTTTTATTATGCAAAAGTTTCACATCCCCAGTACATAAACTTTTGCTATAATGGTTCTTAAATGTGGGGACTACATCTGCTGCTTGTTAGTAAAAACAGGTCTTTTCCCCAACTCAGCTTTACTGAAGCATAATTGACAAATAAAACTATGATTTTTAAAGTGTACAACATGATGTTATACATATACCTTGTGAAAGGATTTTACCATTAAGTTAATTAACACATCCATCATCTCACGTTTATCTTTTTCCTTGTGTGTCAGAACACTTAAGTTCTATTCTCTTATACAATACAGTGTTATCACTGATAGTCACCATGCTACATGTTAGGTTGTCAGACCTTATTCATCTTACAACTGAAAGTCTGTACCATTTTATCAACTTCTCTTTATTACCCCTTCCCATTCCCCAGATCCTGGGGAAAAAAACACTTTTTTATTCTGTTTCTATAAGTTGTGCTTTTTTTCCCCCTACATGTGAAGGATACCATGTGGTTTTTATCTTTCTCTGTCTGGCTTATTTCTCCTAGCTTAGTGTCCTCCAGGTACATCCATGTTGTCATAAATGACTGGTTTTCCCCCTTTTTAAAGGCTGAATGATATTCCATTGTATATACATGCCAAAATTTATTTCTTCACTCATCCATGGGCGGATACTTAGGTTGTTTCCATACCTTGGGATTGTGAATAATACTGTTATGAGTATGGGAGTTCAGACATCTGTTTCAGATAATGAGTCATTTCCTTTGAATAAATGCCCAGAACTGGGATTGCTGGGTTATGGTAGTTCTATTTTTAATTCTTTGAGGAACCACCAGACTGTTTTCCATGGTGGTTGTACCAATTTATGTTCCCACCAACAGTGTACAAAGGTTCCTTTCCCCACATCCTGGCCACCACTTGTTTTCTCTTGTCTTTTTTATTCTAGCCATTCTAACAGGTGTGTCCATTGATAGGTGAGTGGATAAAGAAGACATGGTATATATATGATATATGATGGAATATCGCTCAGCCAAAAAATAAAATCTTGCCATTTGCAGTGATGTGGATGGAGTTAGAATGTATTACGCTGAGTGAAATAAATTAGGGAAAGAAAAATACCATATGATTTCACTCATAATTGGAATTTAAGAAACAAAACAGATAAACATATGGTAAGGGGTGGGGGAAGAGAACAAAGGGAGACAAACCACAAGAGACTCTTAACCATAGAGAACAAACTGAGGGTTGATGGAAGGAAGTGGGTAGGAATGGGCTAGATGGTGATGGTATTAGGAGGGCACTTGTGATGAGCACTGGGTGTTCTATGTAAGTGATGAATCACTGAATTCTGCTCCTGAAGTTAATATTACGCTATATGTTAACTAACTAAATTTAAATTTTAAAAAAGATGTCGTATGTATATACAATGAATTATTAGTTAGCCGTAAAATAGGAAAATTTGCCATCTGCTACAACATGGATAAAACGTGAGGATGTTATGTTAAGTGAAATAAATAAAACAGAGAAAGACAGACAAATACTGTATGATCTCATTTATATAAAGAACTTTAGAAAAACAGATTTAACAGATTGGTAGTTGCCAGGTAGGGAGGGTGGGGGGTTAGCATAATGGGTAGAAGGGGTCAAAATGTACAAATTTCCAGTTATAAAATAAATGTCATGAGGGTGTAATGTACAGTATGATGACAATAGTTAATAATATTTTATTGCATGTTTAAAAGTGACTAAGAGAGTAAATGTTAAAATTTCTTATCACAAAAATAATTTATGTGGTGGATGTTAACTAGATTTATTGTGGTGATCATTTTGCGAATATACACAATCATCAAATCATGTTGTATACCTGAAACTGATATAATGTTATGCTAATTATATCTCAATTTAAAAGCAAGAAAATTATTTTTTAAATTATTTTCATTTTATTTATTTATTTATTATTTTTATTTTAGAAAGAGACAGAGTGTAAGTAGGGGAGAAGGGAAGAAGGAGAGAGAGAGAGAGTGTGAGAGGGAGAGGAGAGAGACACTTTTAAGTAGCTTCCACACTCAACATGGAGCCCAAGGCAGGGCTCAATCCCACAACCTTGGGGACCCATGACCTGAGCTGAAATCAAGAGTGGAACACTCAACCAACTGAACCACCCAGGCACTGCAACAAGAGAATTAATTTTTTAAGTTTTTTTATTTATTTTGAGAGAGACAGAGAGTACAAGTAGGGAAGGGGCAGAGAGAGGGAGAGAGACAGAATCCCAAGCAGGCTGCATGCTGTAAGCACAGAGCCCAGCATGGGACTCAGCTGTGAGATCATGACCTGAGCCACAATCAAGAGTTAGACGCTTAACTGACTGAGCCACTCAGGCACCCTGAGAATTATTTTTTAAAAATATATCAGAGACAGTGTGTGTATATACCACATCTTTATCCATTCATCAGTCAATGGACATTTGGGATCTTTCCATAATTTGGCTATTGTTGATAGCACTGCTATAAACATTGGGGTGCATGTGCCCCTTCGAATCAGCATTTTTGCATTTTTTAGATAAATACCTAGTAGTGCAATTGCTGGGTCATTGGGTAGTTCTATTTTTAATTTTTTGAGGAACCTCCATTTTGTTTTTCAGAGTCGCTGCACCAGTTTGCATTCCCACCAGCAGTGCAAAAGGGTTCCCCTTTTTCTGCATCTTCACCAACATCTGTTGTTTCCTGTGTTGGTAATTTTAGCCACTCTGACAGGTGTGAGGTATATCTCATTGTGGTTTTGATTTGCATTTCCCTGATAATGAGTGATGTTGAGCATCTTTTCATGTGTTTGTTGGTCATCTTGATGTTTTCTTTGGAAAAGGGTCTATTCATGTCTTCTACCCATTTCTTCACTGGATTATCTGGGGGTTTTTTTGGGTGGTGGGTATTGAGTTTGATAAGTTCTTTATAGGTGTTTGATACTAACCCTCTATCTGATATGCCATTTGCAAATACCTTCTTTCATTCCATATGCTGCCTTTTAGGTTTTTTTTCTTTGTTAAAAAAATAGTTTATTGTCAAATTGGTTTCCATATAACACCCAGTGCTCATCCCCACAAGTGCCCTCCTCCATGCCCATCTTCCCCTCCCCCCACCCCATCTGCCCTCACTTTGTTCTCAGCATTCAAGAGTCTCTCATGGTTTGCCTCCCTCCCTCTCCTCCACTATTTTTCCCCTTCTTCTCCCCACTGCCTTTTAGTTTTGTTGATTGTTTCCTTCACTGTGAAGCAGCATTTTATCTTGATGAAGTCCCAATAGTTCATCAAGAAAAGTTCATCACAAAAATTTTTGCTTTTGTTAACTTGTATCTTGTGTGTTGTTCCAAAACTATGTCTAGCAATGTCTACTTTAAATTTT
>NW_024083472.1:0-5870 GCF_003009895.1 Hyaena hyaena | reverse complement strand
AACAGGAAACTAAAGACACATAGAACTTGAAACCAAAACAAAACAAAACCTAGAATGCTAGAAAACTTGCCTCTCTAGATTAATAAATACTTTCATATAACAAATATGATGCCATTTTTATAACAGCATTAAGCAACATAATTTTCCACGGTTCCTTGACATTATCTGGGAGGAGTTAATAATGTGCTATGAGGACTCCCAAGATTAGAAAGTAAAAGGAGAGTTGCCTGGGTGGCTCAGTCCGTTAAACATCTGACTCTTTTTTTTTTTTTTTTTTTTTCCACAAATAGTTTATTTTTTTAAACATCTGACTCTTGACTTCAGTTCAGGTCTTGATCTCAGGCTTGAGCTCAAGCCCCACATTGGGCTCCACCTGGCATGGAGCCTACTCAAAAATTAACAAACAAATAAGCAAACAGAAAGTAAAATGATGTTTCACCATCTTGTAACTCAGAGTCTGTTTCTTCATCAAGACACTATTATATTTTATTTCAATGCCTGAAACTAAATAAACATTGGGCAAACCCTACCCAGAACTATTACCTAACTTCTTAGCCAGAACTTTCTCAATTAGCCCAAAAGTTTCCCATGTGACAAGTCTCAAGGAGTAGTGTTGCTAAGATGAGATCAAGTTCCAATGCACACCATGCAAAAGAGAATACTCAAGGTCTGGCAAGTCCTGTCAAATCTTCCAGCATTGTTTTATCTTCAGGCGGTCACTGCACAAATAATTATGGAACTTCCACTTGGAGAAAAGTATGTTAATTCTCGTAGGTTCTGGAAAATATAGTAGAAGCCCATTCCCTCTAGAGGAGGAGGAAAGCCAAAGGGATTCAAAAAATGAAATAAACAATAATAACAATAAATACAAGTTCTGATATATTTTACTGATATAGCTTATTATTATTTTATCTTTTTGAAATCCAAATTATTACACGCAAATCAAATGTATTAAGTGCTATGTAGTGACTAGAATGGTTTGGAGTGAATAATGGAAATTTTGTTGCAAGGGTAACTGAGTCAAGTCTTAGAAAGATCCATTGTTTGGTATGCTGGAGAAAGATAAAGGAGCTTTTAAAATAAAAGGCACTGAAGTAGACTTTGTAAGTCCGGTTTTTAAAGTGCATTTCTCAGCTTACTATATCATTTCTTGCTCCTTCAAATTCTATCTTGGTTAATATATAATCTCACTTGATATGTTATTAAATAACCTCACTGAATCATATCAGATATGAAGACATCCTAGGTGTCTCATTAAGCTAGTAGTGCTGACTTTAATGTAAGATTATTATTCTTTTCTTGGTCACCGTTCTACTTTTCAGAAAAGCAAACAAAAAATGTGTATCACCACCTTTTTTCTATTGTCAAAAGAATTCTATAAGAAAGGTGGGTGGTATAAAGAAAATAATGTGAACTTCCAGCAGTACATGCTCAGGAGAGAAAAACTGAATATTGTGTTTTACTACAAATTTGCTGACCTTAATCAACTTTTTTTTAAGTTTATTTATTTTGAGAGAGAATGAGTGTAAGGAGGGGAGGGGCAGAGAGAGAGGGAGAGAGAGAGGCCCAAGCAGATTCTGAGGTCAGCACAGAGACCCGTGTGGGGCTCAGACTCACAGACTGTAAGATCATGACCTAAGCTGAAATCAAGAGTCGGACATTTGACCAACTGTGCCACCCAGGTGCCCCATGACCTTAAAACTGTTAAAGAACTGTGAACTTTAAGAAACATTGACCTGGATCTAACTGAAGATTCTTTCCTGACTAATGATCAATGGGACTTAGTTTGAATCCAATGTACACTGACTTATGAACTTGTCTTTACTACATGGAAAACCAGTTCTCAGTTCTTAATTATCACAACCACTGTGTGTGGGGGGGGGAGGGGAGGGTTCTCTTCAAAATATTAGTTTTGAGCAGGTTGTCTTCATGATGATTTTCACTGCCTGAGCTGGCAACCCTAGTGAATTCTATCTAGCTAATCCTATGTTTCATTTACACTACAGCAAGAAGGGAGAGAGGAATTCAAAAGCAGTATGAAGAAAGAATGCTAAGGTCACTGGATGTCAACTGGAATCCCAGCAGGGTGGACTCTTGGATTCATCAGTTTGAGGCCAGTTCAATTGCAGTGTAATCAAAAGTGTGTCATGTGTCAACAGCAAAGCAGCTGGGTTTCTGAGTAAGACCAAGGTACAGAAAGCTAACTAACCTCTCTTCTGCTCAATCATAGTTTATGTAATCAAAATATTTATTATTTAAAAAATATAATAAGTTTATATTATGCTTACAATTTTTAGATGAAATAATTGAACCATATATTTACTAGCTGTACGTTCAAAGGGAAAGTTCTTAGACCATTCTTGAAACAGTAATTTCATTTCTAACAATGGCATATTAATGCATACCTAATAGGATTGTTGTTTGAATTAGACTAATGCATCTAAAGAACTAAGCATAACTCAGCATCTAAGAGGTCCTCAATAAATGGTAATGTTATAATTACTATTATCTTTGTTCACATCATTGGTAGTAACATTACAGGGAGAGAGAAACACAATCAAGATTCGTGCTCTGATGTATCTGACTTAATCCATCCTCCATGTAAGAAAATTGATCCCTTGACACTGTCTACGTTGCTGGATTGAATATGAAGTGCAGCAATTTAATAAATGAGCCCTAAGAACTGCTCAAGCAAATTGGGAGGCAACACAGAAAAGGCCAAGATTGTACACTGCAGAGAAAGCAGAATAAAGGCATAATGATCAGTGAGAATTAAAACCTTACCATTGGGGCGCCTGGGTGGATCAGTTTGCGTGTCCCACTTCAGCTCAGGTTATGATCTCGGTTTAAGAGTTCAAGCCCCACATCGGGCTCTGTGCTGGCAGCTCAGAGCCGGAAGTCTGCTTTGGAGTCTGTGTCTCCCTCTCTTTCTGCTCCTCCCCCACTCACACTCTGTCTCTCTCTCTCTCTCTCTCTCCAAAATAAACATTAAAAAATTAAAAAAATAAAAGCTTATTATCCTCAAATGTTGATGGATTATTAATCTGTTAAAAATGGAGAAAAGAGATAATGGATTCTGATTGGAATTCTATAAATTAAGGAAGTATAGCTTTACAAAGATATGAAAAAGGTTTTGCTGATTCCCCCCCCACCACTGTCTGCCTGGACCACACACTCCCTCTTAGATAATGTACACTATGTCAGATTCAAGTAAGTCAGGCTTCCAAGAGTGAGCTGATGGGAAAAGACTTCCTCCTTTTCTATGAGCAAATACTGAATACAGAGAAGCCCAGCGTATGGGGCAAACAGGTTAAAAAAGAATGGTGCTCACCAGGAAGAGGACATTTTTCCCTTATGTGGATCTAGAGAACTAAAACAGGAAATACAACTAATGACACATCAGAGCACCATTCACAACAACACTGTACACATACTGACATAAGAACTTGTTGGTAAACCAAATTCTTGACTTTTTCTAATACTCAATTTCACTCATATTCAAACAAATTTCACCCAGACAGGACATATGTCTGAATTCCAATCTTACACCTATGAATAAGTTTCCAAAATATTAATGGAAATGTTTTTAAATTTGTAATAATAACTAAAATCTAAGATCCTATTTTCTGTGACCCAACTAAGTGTTAATATTTAACTATGGTCCTAAAAGCAAATTAAGGCTTTTCTCCCATGGTTAGTAAATGATTTGAGGGTTTATGAGTCTCACTGAACTCATCTCAGCTTTTCAATAGATACTTATCTTTCCAAGGATTCAGAACTCTACTCAGGCACTTGAAATGTCATCATGGATGTCATTAAAGATCTTAGAGAAAACCATTGTGAAAGTGGCATCTACTCCCCTCAATTTCTTCACCCCATCCAGGAAAAATAGCTGACTCCAAGAAATCAAATGGGTTCTCAATTAGTTGTTGATGGACCAAAGTGATTTAATGTAACTAAGGCAATTTATTGCTGCAGAAAGATACAAGGCCAACACTGACATAAAGCTTGATGCAGGCAGATAAACCATTCAAAATAAGGGCATTATTCATATCACAATACAGTGCTTCAGCCTAGCAGGGCCACTGGTTGCATGATGGGAAACAGGAGAGAACTGGAATTGGAAGTGAACTCACTGGCTTACTTCCTTCATGGACTGACCCACATGGCTACAGGTCAGGGAGCACAAAACAGTCTTAGGAAACTTCTAGCCCACAGTCGGGATTTTCAGCTATGTCATGCTGTAATGTCTGAGTCCCAAGACTTTGAATGCTTGCGCAAGGCTAAAGAAATTATTGATGTCGTTTTTTGTAATTTCTCTCAGTTTTGCGAGCTTTGAGGCCTATGAAACGTTGTAAGTGCCGCAGGTTTATGATTTGAGTAGGAATCTATGCCTTACTGAAGAGAACATCAAAATAGGCTAAATTGTGATCCATGTACCCATACATTTATAGGCATCTGTGTTAATCTCTAACAAAGCTCACGCCCTGTCGTTCCTTTACATCATTCAGTGGTGTTTCATCACATACATAAATCAAAATTTATCTGTTCATTAAGTGATGAATACTTGCATTGTTTTGGTTTTGCCCATCATGACAAAAACTGTTTTGAACATAAATATAAGTATTTATGAGGATATATGTTTTCATATTTTTTGAAAATGGAATTTCTGGGTCATATAATAGGCCCTGTTTAGCTTTCTAAGAAATGGATAAACTGTATTTATTTACCATTAACAGTGTTGCGTTTTTCCTATGTTCACTGGCCATGCATCTATCTTCTTCAATGAAGTAGCGCTGCTCAAATATTTCATCCATTTTTTTCCTTGTATATTTTGCTTCTTGTTACAGAGTTGTAAAAGTCCTTTAGGTACTTTGGACTCAGGTTTGTTATCACAGATATATTTCTCAGATATTTTCTCTCAGTCTGTGCCTTGTCGTTTCATTCTCTATATAAGGTCTTTCGAGGAGTAAAGGTTTGAATTTTGATAAAGTCCAAAATATCTATTTATTTAATGTCTGTTGCCTCTTTTCTGTCTCATGTCTTGCCTAAGAAATCGTTGGCTGCAAAACATTCACAAATATTTTTTGTATTTTCTTCTAGAAGTTTTAAAGTTTTATGTTTTTAGATTTAGATCTATGATTCATTTAGAGTTATTTCTTGTATTTGGTGTGAAGTAAAGGTCATGGTTAAGGGTTTTTTATGTACATGCTCAACTGTTGAAGCATCATTTAAAATACATATACTCTACTTTTGGAATTGAATTACTTTGGCAATACTGTCTCAAAAACTGGCCCTGTATGTACGGGTTGATTTCTGGACTATTTTATCATCTACTGTATATTATTTATTTATTGACTAGTTACCCATCCTTATTGAAATTCCATACTATCTTGACTACAGTAGCTGTATATTGTCTAGAAGTCTGGTACTGTATGTACTCCAAATGTGTCCTCTTACAATAGTTTGTGATACCTATTTTATTTCCATACATATTTTAGGATAAATATGACATTTTCTTTTAAAAAAAAAAAAAGTCTCCTGGAATCTAAATGACGATTATGGTAAATCTATAGGAGAACTGAAGCCTAAATAACCTTGAGTGTTTAGATAGATGCATGTTATTTCTATTTCTTTAGGACATGTTTAATATCTCTTAGAAAAGCTTTCTTTTTGTCCGTAAACCTGTCTTGCACATATTTTGGTAATTCTGCCTCTGAATATGTCAGCGTTTTTGTTGCCACTTTTATAATAACCACTTTATTGAAATATAATTCGCACACCAAAACTTTATCATTTTAAGGCAATTTCACATGTCAGATTATGTACTAATACAGTGCAATAATATTTGAAATAGATTTTAAGATAAC
>NW_024083471.1:0-5894 GCF_003009895.1 Hyaena hyaena | reverse complement strand
GTGAGCTGGTGGTGGGGCCTCTGCCGCACCCCTCCTACCTGCGGGATGTGACGGTGGAGCGTCACGGGGGGCCCCTGCCCTATCACCGACGCCCCATGCTGGGAACGGAGTTCGCCCAGATGTGGAAGCATTTGAAGGAGGTGGAGCTGCCCAAGGCGCCAGTCTTTCTGGCTTCGGTCTTCAACTATAGTGGCTCCACTCTGGCACCTCTGCATGCCACCCCCAGTGGCTTGCGCTCAGGGGACCGTGCTACCTGGATAGCCCTCTACCATAACATCTCAGGTGTTGGGATTTTCCTTCACCCAGTGGGGCTGGAGCTACTGCTGGACCACAGGGCCCTGGACCCTGCCCGCTGGGCTGTCCAGCGGGTCTTCTACCTTGGGCGCTACTACGCAGACTTAGGCCAGCTGGAGTGGGAGTTTAAGGCTGGCCGGCTGGAAGTTGCTAGAGTTCCTCTACCCCTGCCGGATGGGGCTTCATCCCTGAAGTCCCGGGCCCCCCCAGGTCCTCTCCCCCCTCTTCAGTTCTCACCGCAGGGCTCCCGATACAGTGTGCGAGGGAACCTGGTGACGTCCTCTCTCTGGACATTTACATTTGGTCATGGGGTGTTCAGCGGCATGAGGATTTTTGATATTCGGTTTAAGGGCGAGCGAGTGGCCTACGAAGTCAGTGTCCAGGAGTGTGTAACTGTCTATGGTGCCGATTCACCCAAGACAATGATGACCCGATACTTGGATAGCAGCTATGGACTTGGCCGTCACAGCCGGGGCTTGGTTCGGGGAGTGGACTGCCCCTATCAGTCTACAATGGTAGACATCCACATATTAGTGGGCACTGGGGCAGTCCAGCTGCTCCCGGGGGCTGTATGTGTGTTTGAGGAGGCCCAAGGACTACCCCTTCGGAGGCACCACAATCACCTGGAGAGTTATTTCTATGGTGGTTTGGCTGGCTCGGCCCTTGTAGTCAGGTCTGTGTCATCTGTAGGCAACTATGACTACATTTGGGACTTTGTATTCCACCCAAACGGGGCTCTGGAAGGGCGGGTCCATGCCACGGGCTATATCAACACGGCTTTCCTGAGTGGGGGTGAGGAGAGCCTCCTCTTTGGGAACCGTGTGGGGGAGCGAGTACTGGGGGCGGTGCACACGCATGCCTTCCATTTCAAGCTGGACCTGGACGTGGCAGGTGAGTGCTTGGGTGAGGATTGAGAGTTGGGGTGGAGGAGAGGGAAGGGAGACCCCCAAATCAAGCCAGAAGAAGCAGAGGGTGATATGCTAGTGCCACGATACATTGTGGCAGGAGTCAGAGACTGATTGGAGTGTATTCAACTGCAGTCAGCCTGAAATACTGTTCTGGCACAAGAGATGGGGTGCCCTCACCCAGCTCCCCTGACTTGCTGTGAAACGAGTGATTGTGAAACTAGTTTAAATGCAATGGCTGTGCCTGGCTCCCTTAGTCTCGAGTGACTCCGCGGATAGTGAATTTGCCCCATCAACTGGGGCTGGAGATGAGGCTCTGAGTTTTTCCTAACTGATTCTGAGGGTCAGTGGTTATGGGGAAAGCAGGGACCTAAGCAGAGATAGGAAGCAGTGTAACAAGGTTTTCAGAGTAGAGGTGGTCCTGGGGCATAAGAAGGGTGGGGATACTGGGTGGGGGTTGCCTCACAGGATTTCATAAAACTGGACAGAGTACAGTGGCCCCACCATCCTGGGGAGGGTCATTTCATGCCTGCCAGCACATGTCATAACCGGTCCTCCAGTGACACAGCAGGCACGCAATAGGCTTGCTGCAAGTGTAGAAAGGGATTTCTCAAGTGGGGCTCAAAGCACAGAGAGGACTCACTGCTCTGGCAGGGTTTTATTAAGAACAAAATAACTTCTTAAATCACAGAGACACAGAAAGGAAAATAGAAATCCACCAGCTCCTCAGCCTAACGGCGGTGGGGGGAGGGGGGAGAAGACAGGACAAGAAGTGACTGGCCAAGTATAATGCTCTGTAACCATATCTTGTGACACATTTTCTTATCCTCTTGAGTATAAAGACATACTTTGGGGTGGGAGGAAAACTAAGAAAATGCCATGTTTGAAATGAGCATATTAACTATTCTTGACATATTTGGAACAGGCCTTTCCTGATTTGAAGTTTCTCTTGAGCACTTTTGGTATTAAAGAGCCTGTCTTGGGAAGTAAAATCGAGTAACATTTATTAGATCCCTGTAGTGTGCAGCCCAGGCGCCTGCGCCCTGGCAAGCCGGCAGAGCAGTGCAGCACTCTGTACCATGCTGGGTGCTTTCATGGTAGGACCTGTTTAACTGCCCGAGTCTGCAGAAAAAGTATAATCCCGTGCCAAGTGGGAAGAGGAGTGTATACGTTACAAGTGCAATCGAATCCTGGGGAAGTTTCAGCCAATATAAAATCTAAATCTACTCACTTCTGAAAAAGAGAAAAACTGAAAGTGGTCCCCACGTTGTGGAGAAAGGAAGCAAGTTTCAGACCTGGGGGAAATATGCAGAGCACCCTGGAAGGGGACGTGCATTTTCCAGCCAGCTTTTCCAAGACAAATCTCTCTTTCATAGTCACAAGAATGTGACTCGCCACCTGCATATTCTTTTCCACTGACAGAGCTCAGCCATAGAACAGCTCTTACTATGCCCGCTGTAGAGATTCAGAAAGAGAATCAGAAAAAGAATCGGTCCAAGATCTACTAGGTAGAACAGTACTAATAGAATTTCGTGCAATGGTGGATATTCTCCATCTGTGTTGTCTGATACGTTAGCCACTAGTCACCTGTGGCAACTGAGCACTTGAAATGTGGCTAGCATGACTGAGAAACTGCGTTTTTAATTTATATGGAGCTAGCCATTTGCGAACTTAGCCCAACTGAACAGGGCAGGTTCAAAGAAGATGGGCTAGCACTCAAATCCAGACCTTCTGGCTCCCAGCAGAGTGCTCTTTGATGAACTCTGCTGCCCGTTGTCAGGCCAGTGCAGTGGGCATCGTGGGGAAGACGAGGGACTGTCTCACCTGGTGTGGAACTCCTTTCCCCCCCCCCTCCCCCTGGCAGGGCTGAAAAACTGGGTGGTAGCTGAAGACGTGGTGTTTAAGCCTGTGGCAGCCCCTTGGAGTCCAGAGCACCAACTGCAGCGCCCACAGATGACTCGCCAGGTCCTGGGAAGGGAGGACCTGACAGCTTTTTCCTTGGGAAACCCCCTTCCCCGCTACCTTTATCTGGCTAGCGACCAGACTAATGCCTGGGGTCACCAGCGCGGGTACCGAATCCAGATCCACAGCCCCCTCGGCATTCACATACCCCTGGAGAGCGACATGGAGAGGGCCCTCAGCTGGGGGAGGTGAGGAGGGCTCTGGGCACTGGGTGGTAGGGAAGGACTGGTCCCCTTCCCCCTTCCCAGCTCTTGGAGACCCCAACTCACTACCCTTAGCTTACCATTCACCCCTCTACCTCCTCTAAGATCCAAGTAGATATGGGATGGGAAATGGTCTCACACAGAATCTGATCCAAAGGACTTCTAGGCCAGTAACGGCCCCTGACATTTTCTGACACCACCTTCCTTCAACATTCCTGGTCAGATACCAGCTCGTGGTGACCCGGAGGAAGGAGGAGGAGTCACAGAGCAGCAGCATCTATTACCAGAATGACATCTGGACACCCACTATGGCCTTTGCTGACTTCATCAACAATGAGACCCTCTTAGGAGAGGTTGGTAGCCCTAGGGGCAGAGGAGAGGGTCAACTTATGCCCAATGTTTTGGCCGCCCAGCCCTTGACTGTAGGTTAGAGGGCATGGTAGGTTTCCAGTTCTCAGATTCAGGGGCCAACAAGGGCCATCCCTCTTGGGGTGAGATTAGCTCTGAGACCCTGACCACTCTGACGCTTCTCACAGGATCACCCTGCCTGCACTGTGGGTCCAGGGCTGGGCAGAGGTGGAAGCAAGGCTAGAGGCTGGGCATCGTGGCTGAAGGGGTGGTTCCCTGGGTCTCACCTCTAAAGTATTTCAGCCTCTCCCTCTCCCTGCAGGACCTGGTGGCTTGGGTTACAGCCAGCTTCCTGCATATCCCCCATGCTGAGGATGTCCCCAACACTGTGACTCTAGGAAACAGAGTTGGCTTCTTGCTCGGACCCTATAACTTCTTTGATGAGGACCCCTCCATCTTCTCCCCTGGCAGCGTCTACTTTGAGAAGGACCAGGATGCTGGGCTCTGCAGTGTCAACCCTGTGGCCTGTGTCCCCCACATGGCGGCCTGTGTCCCAGACCTGCCCCCTTTCTTTTACCAGGACTTTTAGCCCCAAGGGTGTGATGGGACATGGAGGGGAGTTGCTGAGATGTTTGTACCTTTCTCTCTGTTCTCAACTTCCTGCTCCCTTGGCTCTTACCTATTAATGTTCTTTAGGAAACAGCCTCCCGTACTATACCCGTATATACCCCCTCCATTAATTCTTATTTCCAGTTCATTTTAAATGATGAATTTATACAAATGATATTATTAAAATATTCAAGCAAAAACATCACAAATTCTACCACTCAGAAATAGCTAGTGTTCACATTTGGTGAACATTATACCAGACATTTCTTTATGCATATGCATTGAAATGGAAGAATAGATGGAATTTTGTGAAAATAGATGGTGTGTGTGATTTATAATAAAATGTATTACAAGATTTTTATTGCTTGAATCTTTCCTATGTGACTTTTGAAGTATCTAGAATCCACCCTCTACCTCCCTCTCTCCCCCGGGAATATTAAGGACTCTGGCCAAGGAAATTAGCAGTGGAAGAAGAGAGGGCAAGGGGGATAGACTTGGCCAAGGAATGCTGCTTGGGAAGCTACAGGGCTGGGGGTGGGGGTTTCCTTGGAAGGAGAACAATAGCTCCAAGTTACAGGAAAGGGAACATCTGGCCCTGGGAAGGTGGGGGTTGGGGACGAAGCCAGGCTGAGGGGGTCGGGGGTACTGCTCTGTGCAGACCCAGCTCCTTCCTGGTGGTGCTTTTCCAGGTTCTGGCTGATCAGTTGCATTATTTTGAAATCCCACTTTCCTTCTGCCTACCCCAGTTCTCCCCAGTTCCAACCCTGACCCAGACAGCGGAGTCTGATTTGGAGCCTGGAAGACAAAGCCATGTAAGGTCTGTGGAAATCGCTGCCCGCCCTGCTTCTGGCCCGCCCCCCAACCCCGGCCTGCCCCGCCCCCTCCCCAGCCTTCCCATGTCCTTCCCACCCTCCCCACCCTCAGTATCCTGAATCGCTGAATGCAGGGAACCTTAGCCAGAGTTCAGGAGCCCCCTGTATAGAAGCTAAGAGAGACCTTCCTCTGCTGACCTGAGAAGACACGTCTCCACTCCGGTTCAATTCTCTGTCCTGCTGTCACTGACAATGAACCAGAAGACCACTCTGGTACTCCTTGCTCTGGCTGTCATCACCATTTTCGCCTTGGTGTGTGTCCTGCTAGCTGGCAAGGGAGGAGATGGGGGTGAACCGGGCGAGTCTCCCCGCTGCCCCTCTGTATCCCCCAGTGCCCAGCCCTGGACACTCCGCGGCCAGAGCCAGCTGTTTGCAGACCTGAGCCCAGAGGAGCTGACGGCCGTGATGAGCTTCCTGACCCAGCAGCTGGGGCCGGGCCTGGTGGACGCAGCCCAGGCCCGCCCCTCGGACAACTGCGTCTTCTCTGTGGAGCTGCAGCTGCCCCCTAAGGCTGCTGCGCTGGCCCACCTGGACAGGGGGAGTCCCCCGCCCGTCCGGGAGGCACTGGCCATCGTCTTCTTTGGCGGACAACCCCAGCCCAACGTGAGTGAGCTGGTGGTGGGGCCTCTGCCGCACCCCTCCTACCTGCGGGATGTGACGGTGGAGCGTCACGGGGGGCCCCTGCCCTATCACCGACGCCC
>NW_024083470.1:0-5923 GCF_003009895.1 Hyaena hyaena | reverse complement strand
ATAAAAAACATAGAATGCTCCATGCTTAGAGCAGTGGAGTTGGGGCCTCTGTGTCCCTGCCAACATCTGGAAGAGAATGTCCTTGGAGGGAGCCCAGAATACCTGAGAGCCTCTGGCTCCTACTCTCAGGCCCAGAGAGAGAAGGCAAACTTCAGGGGCAATGCTGTGATGGGCAAGAACTGCAAAAGCTCACCACTCAGCTCAGGAGAGGGGGGTACCTTCCTTAACATTCCATGAGTGTGAGAGCCCCAGAATCAGTTCCACCTCAAATCACCCTTATTACTCTGCCCCCCTGCCTCTCTTGGATTTTATAAAGCAGATGAACCTTTTAGTGGCCAACATTCATTTTAGAAGGGCCAACATGAGAATAGAATTTATACTCTCTCATTTCTCTAACTCAAAAAAAAGTAGAGTGAGGCTCCTTTCTCCATTCTACTCACTGGAGGCATCCTGGACCTCCAAAATTATCCCCCAAACAGAGTTCTAGGGATTCAGAGCCCTTCCCCTTCAATTCCCAAGTAGAACCAGAGTCAATAAAAGTCCCACAGACCTGCAAAGCTTGACCTGGTAATCAGTGCCCAGCAGAGCTACTTTGTTGCCTACACACAGGAAAACGTGGGACAGTGAAAAATCCTGATCTAGGACTTTGATTGATATACTGATGTTTTTTCAGCAATTACTGACTGACTACCATGTACCAGAATCTGCACTAAGCACTGGAGATAATGAGACACAGAGTAAACAAGGCACAGGTCAGAACCGCAGGGGTGGGGAGAAATGGAAACAAATTACGTAGCTATCACAACATGTGATAAATGCTAGGATATGGGTAAATACAAGAGTCTGGGAGCAAAGCAGACAGTAGCTTACTAAGTTGTCAGGTTCAGAAGGCTTCTCTGAGGAGTTAACCTCTGAGCCAAGACTTGAGGGGCCAGTCATGGTCGACTAGGCAGGGTTGGGAATATGGGGACAGCAGATAAAACAAATATGTTCATTTAAGACAATAAAAACATATTGAGTACCTACCGTGTGCCCCAAACTAGAAATAAAACAGTGGATAAAAGAGAAAAGATGGCTGCTTTGAGGGAGCTCATACACTAGAAGGGCCATAACAAGAAGTAAACAAACAAATAAACAAGAACATATCAGGTAAAGATAAGTGCACTGAAGACAGAGCAGTAGGAGGAAACAGGACAGGGGAGGGCACCCACATTTGAGATGGTCAGTGGCAGCCTCTCGGACGAGATGATGTATGAGCTGAGAGCTGTATGATAAGGACATGCCAGCCATTCTGAGATCTAGGAAAGAGCAGAGGAGACAACAAAAGGAAAAGGTCTTCTGTTCTGGTGGTTCACAGAACAGAAGAAGGAAAGTCAACATGGCCAGAATAGCGAGCGCTCAGGAGACTTTTGGAAAACGAGGTCAGAGAGTAGGGCAGGAGCCAGATCATGTAGTGGCTTGTAGGACGTGGCAAAGGCTTTGATTTAATTCTGAGGGGTCTGGGAGAGCTAAAGCAACAAACTAGACCTAATCTGTGGTGAAAAGTGCATGCTGGCAAATTCAAAGACCCGGAGAGAAAGAGTACATACCTTGTTTGGAAAGCTGCAAGTGATTCAGTGGGGCCAGGGAATAGAGTGCAGGGCCAGGGAATAGAGTGCAAAGCAAGGAAAGTCACAGTGTAAACAGTAATCCACTTTTTAAATAGATTAAAGATTGGACCCTGCCCCTAGGTCTGAGTCAGGACCAGAGCCCTAGGAGGATCTCAAAGTCCCAATGTCAGCTACAGTCTGACTTCTGATGAACTGTATAGAATGAGGCCCTACCCCCAACCACAAACTGAGTTTCAACCACGCTAACAAACTGGGACTGGTCCTGTGAACACATGGATGGACCCCCGTTGAACTCTAACCCAGTCTCAACCCAGTCTGTTCTCTGCAGCCATTCACCTTCATTTAGAACAGCTCCTGCCAGAATCTAGATGGGCACCCCAGTAAACTGATCACTTTTTTTAGTTCCTGAAAACTACCCAGAGGCAGCAACTAACTGTCCATGCTTCCCTTCACCCCACATAGAAACTGCTAACACTGTCCTTTGAGTCGGGAGCCTCCTTTATGCTCCCCAGCTACACCCCTGTACTTAGTTTCATCACAGCCTGGTTTCTTCTTCAATTGGCAAGTCTAATGCGAAATCTCCAGCTGCAAGAAACCCACACACCAGCACATACCTCCTGGTCTCCTGCACTTACCTCAATGGCACTGAAGGAACGTGTGTCTTTTCTCTAGTCCTCTTCCTGAAGAGGACTGACAGGCTGCCACTCTCTATCTCCACCCTTCCTTTGGGCCTCCCTGGCTGGATATTTATTCTCTGTCTTACCTCCTCCCTCCTTCTGCTTCTCCCTTCTGGTGGAGGGAGTGCTTCCCAGAAGGTCTTTGAGCAGGTACCTCTCAGTAGCCAACTGTAGGTCTGGTGTCCTTCTTGGCTTCTGTGTCTTGGGAAACTGTACCTCAGGGTATGAGGAAGGAGGGGCAGTGGGTAGATAGGGTCCCTAGAGTCCTCCCCAGATGGGCCCTGTGCCAGTTGGGCTATTGGCCAGTTCTCAGTGTAAAGTTAGGGGAATGAGTAAGGAAAGGCTAGAAGAAACTCATTTGTGTGGCCATGACCTTTGTGAGGGGCTTTTCTCTAAGTTTCTTCCCAGGCTCATCAAACTCAGCCAGAGGAAATGCAGAATAAGCTTTCGGTGAAGCTCCATGATTAAGTACGAGCTCCTCTGCTTCTGAAGCTTTCTCTGTCCTCTTCCTTCTTCCCATCAGTGGCCCCTGCTTGGGCCCTTGCTAAGTCTGGATCTCAACGGACCCATCCACCTTTCCCCAAAGCTACATTTTCTTCGTCTCTCAGGCTCTGCATCCTGTGTCTAGATAACTCATAACATGGATCCCTGGGGACCATACTATCTTGCATTCCTCGGCCTTGGGTTTCTGAATCTCTGGCTGAGGAAGGAAGATGTGATTTCCTTAAACCTCCCCTATCTCCAACACCAGCTATATAAGACCAATGCCATCTGGTTTCTCTATGAAGGGCAAAAATAGTGACAGAACATTTTAGAGATCTAGAGAATAATTTTAATGTGAAATTAAATACCTTGAATATTTAAATAAGTATTTTAAAACTCACAGGAATAAAAGGTACAACACAGGGAATATAGTCAATGATGTAATAGTGGTGTATGGTGACAGATGATAGCTACATTTGTGGTAAGAATAGACAATATAGAGATGTTGAATCACCATGTTGTATACCTGAAACTAATTAAACATGGTGTGTCAACTGTACTCAAATAAAATTTTTTTTAAGTCTATAAATAAAGCAAAGTGAATTTTAGCTGGTTTCTCCTTGTTTTCTACTTGTCAGTTTTACATCACTAAGTGTTAAATTTACAACCCAGAGCATGCTAACTTAAACTATGCAAAAATAGACCATGTCAAATCAGGCCATTCCATCTTGAGCCACATCAAGACTAGTGATGACGAAGAACTCCAGGTGCCCTGTGGAATCTGTAGTCTGACACTCACTTTCATCCCCCTTGAACTGTCTTTGCTGTTTTCCTCAATCTCCCAAATCAACTATGTGAAGACTTAAAATATATATACATCCCAGGAACCTCTACTTCTGACCAAAATGGAGTATCAAGAAGCAACATCCACCTGAAGGAACAAAGAAGTGGACAATGCACGTAAATAATGGTTTACAAGACAGTGGTCATCAGGCAATGAAGGACAGTAGGCCCTGAGACATGGGAAACAAATAAGGTGAAACCCTGGAGTTTCCCTCAGCTTACTGCCCTAAGAAAGTTTCATTGCAGCACAGGGGAGAAGAACCCAGGCAGTGTCCAGAGGACACCCTAAGTTAAGGAAATGGAGGCAAAGAGTTCAGGAAGATCAAGCCAGCTAGATTTGAAGACAAAGTATCAAAGATGAGAGAGCTACACAGAGAGAGAACTCTAGAGATGGACAGGGTCTTCCTTCAGCTGAGGTACTGACCGACACACACATGTGAGCAAGCTACCTAAAGATGGGGAAAGAGCTCCATGAAAAGATTAAAGGTAACACTATCCAGTACTCACACACGGCCAAGGACAGTGACTGTTTCCACTAGCCAGACTGAAAACCTTCAAGATTCACAGGGCACTGAGTAAAGAAGGCAAAAAGCTCTTGCCTCAGTAGTGGGGAATAACGAACCTTAGACTGAGCACTGCTTTAGTCCCACCTAACAACTCTTAAAAGCAAGACCCAAATAATCAAACTATGTACAAGTAACTTGACCGATTGCCTGACGAAGTTATGCTTCTGACGAAGCATAAGAATACCTACAGGGCTACGAAAATATGCAGCACCAAAGCAAAATGTGCAATGCCTCGCAGGTGATCAAATTACCAGACATGTAAAGAAGCAAGAAAAATGACCCATAATGAAGAGAATAATTAAATTGATCCAGAACTGAAACAGATATTAGATCTACAAGATCAAGACATTGAGGTGATAATTAGAACTGCATTAAATAGATTAAAACTATTTTTAATAGTTTGTAAAGAATTTTATGTAGAAACATGAAAGATATTTTTACAACTGAAATCACAATTCTAGGGATGAAAACTGCAATGTACGAGATGTGAAACTCACTGGATGAGGATATACTATGGAAGAAACGATTAGTAAACGTGAAGATATAGCATTAGAAACTATTCAAAATGAAACAAAGATAAAAATAACATTTAAAGGGGCACCTGTGTGGCTCAGTCGGTTAAGTGTCCGACTTTGACTCAGGTCACGATCTCGTGGTTTGTGAGTTTGAGCCCCACATCCAGCACTGTGCTGACAACTCAGAGCCTGGAGCCTGATTCAGATTCTGTGTCTCCTTCTCTCTGCCCCTCCCCTGCTCACACTCTGTCTCTCTCTCTCTCTCTCTCAAATATAAACATTAAAAAAATGTTTTTAAAGAAATAATAATAATGATATTTTAAAAACAAACACAGGGGCTCCTGAGTTCCTCAGTCGGTTAAGCGTCTGACTTTGGCTCAAGTCGTGAGGTTATGATCTCATGGTTAGTGGGTTTGCCCTGCGACTGGCTCTGTGCTGACAGCTCAGAGCCTAGAACCTGCTTTGGATTCTGTTCTGTCTCCCTCTCTCTTTACCCCTCCCCCACTTATACTCTGTCTCTGTTTCTCAAAAAGAAGTAAATGTTTAAAAAACAAAACAAATAACTTAAAAAACAAACAAACAAACAAACACAGACTCAGCGAGCAGTGGGACAACTTCAAATGGCCTATTTATATGTAATTGGAGTCCTAAGCAGGGGCACAAAAAATAGCAGCCAAAAGTTTTCCAAACTTGATACAAACTATAAATTCACAGATGTAAGAAGCTCAATATAAAACTGTCTTAAGTATACAAAAGCTGAAATAATTCATTATCAGCAGACCATATCACAAGGTATGTGATAAACAAACTCTTCAAGCAAAGAAAAATAACACCAGATAGAAATAATGGGCATCTACACGGAGAAATGAAGAGCAGTGAAAATTGTGACAACATGCGTAAATACATAAATAATAATAATAAGAAGACAATATTATTCTAACCTCTTTAAAGGTAACTCACTGTTTAAACAAAAATAACAATAATGTTCTCTGGAGTTTATAAAATAAATAAAAGTTAAATGTACAAAAACAGCACAAAGGTTGGGAGGAGAGGAATGGGAATACAGTACTATAAAATTCCTCTACACATTAAATGGTTAAATGAAGGTAGGCTGTGATAAGATATGTTATAAACCCTAAGATAACAAAACAGTGACAGCCATAAAACCATAAAAGGAGAAAAAATGGAACCACTGAAAGTATTCAGTTCACCAAAAGGAAAGCAAGGTA
>NW_024083469.1:0-5965 GCF_003009895.1 Hyaena hyaena | reverse complement strand
AGTGTGAGACTACCGTTCTCCGCCATACACCCCTTTTCTTTCAGAAGGCACACAGTTAGCAAGTAACTAGGGACAGTTTTCCTCCAGGGGGCTTCTCAACGTCACTCATCATCAGGGAAAAGTACAAATCAAAACCGTAACGAGATACAACCTCACGCCTGTCATAATGGCTAAAATGGAACAACTTAGGAAACAACAGATATTTGCGAGGATGTGGGAAATAGGGGAACCCTTTTGCATTGCTGGTTGGAATGCAAACTGGTACAGCAGCTCTGGAAAACAGTATGGAGGTTCTGAAAAAATTAAAAATCGAGCTACCCTATGTATGACCCAACAATGTCACTAATATTTATCCAAAGGATACAAAAAATGCTGATTTAGGGCAACATATGCACCCCAAAGTTTACAGCACCACTATCAACATTAGCCAAATTATGGAACGAGCTGAAATGTCCATTGAAGGATGAATGGATAAGGAAGACGTGGTATGTATACATACACACACACACACACACACACAGTGAAATATTAATACTACTAGGCAGTCAAAAAGAATGAAATCAAGGGGTGTGTGGGTGGCTATGTCGGTTGAGCATCTGACCTCGGCTCAGATCATGATCTCTTGGTTTGTGAGTTTGAGCCCCGCATTGGGCTCTGTGCTGACCACTCCGAGCCTGCTTTGAATCCTCTGCCCCTCACCCCAAAAAAATAAACGTTAAAAACAATTTCTTCCCTTTCAGAGAAAGTGGGTTCACAAAAAAAAAAAAGAATGAAATGAAATCTTGCTCTATGCAACAATGTGGTTGGAACTAGACTGTGTTATGCTGAGTGAAATAGGTCAGAGGGCTAAATATATGATTTCACTCATATGTGGAACGTAAGAAACCAAACAGATGAACATAGGGGAAGGGAAGGAAAAATAAGATAAAAACAGAGAGGCAAACCATAAGAGACTCTTAAGGACAGAGAACAAACCGAGGGTTGCTGGAGGGATGTTGGGTGGGAGGGTGGTGGGCTAAATGGGTGATGGGCATTAAGGAGGGCACTTAGTGGGATGAGCACTGGGTGTTATATGTAAGTGATGAATCACTGAATTCTCCTCCCGAAACCATTATTGCACTTGGATTTAAATAAAAGGGGGGGGGAGGAAGTGGGAGGAGGGAAGGTAGGAGAGAGGGAGGAAGGGATCAGTACATGGTTCAAAGCTGGGTGATTGAGAGAATCTCAGAGGTGGGAACTGGTTGAACCAACTTTGCGTGTCAAAAACCTTTCCTTGGCCTAATATAGCCTTACCTTTTCTGCTAGATACTGGTGCTGCTTATTCTGCAATTTCCTGGAAATGTCTTCTGTTCCAGCTGGTGAGAGACCAATATAGGCTGTTGGTTTTTCAGGTCACCTTTCTACTTGTTCCTTTTCCTCTGCAGTCTCTACATAATTAGGACCTCTGACTGAGGAACATATATATGTTTTTACTTTGTCCTGATTCTCCTGTTAGCATGCTGAGGAAGACCTGCTGTGCAAATTATGGGCTAGCGTTTGCTGTATTACAGATGGAATCTTTGTGAAGCCCCCTGGAGGAAAACTGTCCCTAGTTACTTGCTAACTGTGTGCCTTCTGAAAGAAAAGGGGTGTATGGCGGAGAACGGTAGTCTCACACTGCACTTGGAGAAGCAGAGCTGAAAGAAATAGATGTGTGGAGTTGGGCCCTAGGGAATAATGGTACTGATTTAGAGACATAGAACCAATAAAAATAACCTGACCAAAAGGATAAGCCACCCTCAGGTGTAAAACAATACCCTTTGTTAAGAACTCAATTAGAAGGAATAAAACCAGTGATGAAAGAGTTAGAAAGTGAGATCTTTTAATCATTTTAAAAGAGCACTCAGTGTATAAAGAAGTAATCTACATGAGATAAAATGGTTGACCAGTACATAGATTTGTGTAAGATCTTAGAAAAAAAAAATGTTTTTCCATTACCATTAACTCCTATAGTTTCAAACTCTGCAGTGACCTTGACGTTAAGTACCGTCATCTGCAAAGCTTTCTTCTGTAGTGGATCTGCTTGTTTTTCTGTCCCTCTAGTGGACAAGTCTAAATTCTCTTCGCTTTTACTTATGGAATCCCATATTTATGGAAAAGATTTCTCAAGGCAATCAGGACTCTCCTATCTTCTGTAGTCATTTACAGGAAAACTTAGAGGAGCGTGTCCCACTAGCAGGATCTATAATTATTCAATATGTAGACGATCTGCTGGTAGCCTCCCAAACTAAAGGGCGATAATGTTCCTGGAATGGACACTTTGGCTTTGTTACAGTCCCTTCCTCCAAAGGGTCATACGGCCTCCATCACTAGACACGCTGCAAAATTGTGAAACCGGAGTAAACTACTTAGAACGTGTTGTCAGCTGGAGAGGGCTGCAACCAACGTGTTACAATCTCAAAGGCACCCAATTTTGCAGTAAACCAAACAGTCTGCTACCGAAAAAGGATAGTTTAAATGTGGTGGACGAGTAAGGTATCGTAGACAGTAAGGTTTCAGCTTTTACAGAACAGGCGAAACCAGTGACAAAACATTGCACGACCATTCCCCAGATCCTGCGGATGGTTTGGTTCCTAAAAAAAATATTTCTGAAGAAATGAAATCGGCTATTAGAGTCATTCCCTCAACTTTTCCCAAAGTTTGAAAAACTTTTCCACTAGTCTTGTCATGAAACTACAGGTTGCTGCTAGTGGGGGCTTACCTCCAAAGCTGGGGTTAGACTATAAACCAGCAGCATGATTTCTCAGTTCCGGGTGCCAGTGCCCTGGGGGAGTGCCTGCCCGGGCGCCTCCAAGTTGTGGCAGGCAGCTGCTACCCTGTCTGAAAAGGCTCACTGAGGTCACTTACTTAGCTATCAAAGTGAAAGAAAAGAAAAGCGAAAGGAAAATCCAGTTGGATTCATGCTTTCCAAGTGAAGCCAGCAGCACTTCAGGAGAACTGGACTACGGGTTTCACAAGGACTTGACACAGAAGCTTTCTGGAACGACTGACATTGGTACCGAACGCATCTGTCAAGGTATAATTGATTCCTACAGGAGTTAACAGATTTCCGGCTAATCTCACTCGGCGCTGCCAGGAGTAGACATGATCGGATTTAAGTCCAACAACAGCGGGCCACCTCCGTTAGTAATCTGCTTTGGGGTAGGAAGACCAAAGTAAAACATACTAATCTGTATCCAGAGAAGCAACTTACCCTACCCCAGCCCTAAATTCGACACAAAAATGTTTTAACTGGATTGACGGACGTGGGAAGAAAAGAATCCTTCTTGAACCTATACAAAGCCCTAGAAGTAAGTAAGTAGCCCCAGCTGGTGAGCGTTTAGAATTCTCACGCGGACGAACACAATCCCACCGCTTCAGCTGCAAGGAAGCACGTGGAAGTTCCCGACGTGGCCAAGGGCGTCCTAGGAACTACGGCGGGCGTTACCGCCCCCAACGAACACCCGGAACCTCCAGAAGCCCGCCTGAAGATTAAGAATAAGCACAGCAGCCGGTAAGAGGCACCCAGCGCTCAGAAACGCCACCTCCACGATAGCTCGCATGCGGAAGCTCGCTGGCCGCGGAAACCCGTAGAACACATGAAACCTGGTCTCTCCGGAGAGCCCACAGCGCCCGCCTGTCGTTTGCAACAAGAGAAGCCAGGGGAAAGCGCGAACGCAGTCCCCCACTACCACAAATTATGCAGTCGAGTTTCCCACATTTGGGGAAATCGCAGGGGTCAGCACATCCGGAGTGCAATGGATAAGCCTCGCCCTGGGAAAACCACCTTCGTGATCATGGTATCTCCCCTGCCAGGTAAGTATGAGTTGCGCGGCCCGCCTCGGCCCGCACCCTGCCGCTCGCCGCGCTTCTTACACACGGTCGCCGCCCCCGCGTGCCCTCCGCGCCGGGGCTCCCTGCGCGGCCCCCGCCCCACCCTCTCGCGACGACAAGACAACCGCGGGCGCCTTTGCCTCGCCCCCACGCGGGGCCTGCGGGCCCGGGCGGCCCGGGACCGGCAGCCTCCGCGCGAACGCTCATCTACATACGCCACGCCTTGCCGTGACGTCCCCCCGCGTCCGGTCTCCTGCTCTGGGACACCGGATGTACTGGTCGCCGCGGAGACCCGCCGAGGCCGGGGGCGGGCGCAGGTGGGCAGGAGGCGAGGGATCCGGGACCTGGCAGCGAGACCCCAGAAGGCAGGGGTCTCCCGGAGCCCAGCGGGGGTGGTGGCGGCTCAGGGCTCGGACGTGGGCCCAACCTGCCTCTCAACAAAAAGAAAATTTCGGTCCATTTTTGTCCTCGCTTCTTCGAAACTCATTTTCAAATACGATCGAAAGCTCAGGAAAGGTCTTTCTGCCGCTTGACGTTAAGTGCCCAGCTGCCCTAGTAAGAAGTCGTGGCCATGTTCAGTCATGGCCTAAAAGGGCCTCGGTATATGCAGTAGCCTCATCTAGTAACGCTAGAAGGAAAACCAGGATTCTGAGGTGTGAAGAACGAAAAACCAAGTACGGCGCTAAACAGTGCCCTTCAACCGCAGCCAGTCGTGCGCACGCCCAAGAGCCCCGGCGGTCCGGGGTCAGGCGCCCTTCAGCCCTTTCCCCCTCGTGCCGCCCCAGCCGCCCCAGCATGCACACACGGTGGCGCCGACCAAGTGCCCTCTGGTCCTTTCTGACTTGGGCGCCGTCAAAGGAAAACGCAGCAGACAGTAGTGAAAGTGGTGAAAAAAGAGGTCATGCAGTGACTTGTGACGGTAGAGGAAAGAGCTCACGAGCTCCAATCCGATTTGGGCAGAGGTGATTTGGGCGTTTTCCTGGAAGAAAGAGGGGAAGAGGGCTCGGTCCGGGTCAGAGAAGTGAAAAGTTCAAAGGGTAGTTCGGTGTGACTGCTGTTAGGCCGTGGTGTTTGCTAGCTGGCAGTTCCTGAACTGAGGATGCGCCCCTCCCACAGACACTGCGAGATAGGCCCTGCGTCCTTCCCGATCACATTTCAAAGTCGGAGTTGTAAGAGAGCCAGAGTCACAATCGCAAGCCCTTTTCAATAAATGCCCTAAGAAAGAGAAGTCGGGGGCCTGTGTCAGGTGTTTAACTTCCCCGGGCTGGAGGTCAAACTTAGGACCAGAACCTTCTGCTGCCTGCCGGAAGCTGTGCTGGAGTCTGGTCAAGCCTCCGGGCGGGTGGGGGGTGGGGTGGGGTGGGGTGGGGTGGGGGTGACAGTTCTTATGTGGGTCCTTCTGTGTTCAGACGTGTTCTTCAGCAGGCTCTCGGCATAAGAAAGTCTGTTTGGTGATGAAACAAGACAACCCTGCACTGCCCCCTGGCTGAACCCTGGCTCCTGGCCCCTTCTTTTCTATTCTGATCTCCTCTTTGATGACACTGTTTGCCCATTCAACAACGGTTTGTTGTTGTGCCAGACACTGAGGAATTGGTAACAAAAAGGTCTCTTGGCCCTCATGTTTTGTAGAAAGGGGCAGAGGGAGTGGGAGAAAGGTCGCCAGTGGATGCGATAGGTAAATTAATTAGTGTGTTGGGTGTCAGGGGGTGCTCAGAAGAGGGTACACCGAGACGGTGCTATGCTCCAAGCAAAGACTTGAAGGAGGTGAGGGAGCTGGTCACGGGATGGGCGCCGGAGCATCCCCAGCACAAAGGTCCGCTAGAGCAACGGCCCAGGTAAGGTCGTGTGTGGAGAACAGCAAGGAATAGCAAGGAGAATTGCAAGCAGGGCAAAATGGAAGAGTTGTACCAAATCACGTCAGAGAGGTGACTGACTCAGGTTGGGGATAAGATCATGAGGGTCTCGAAGATCATTGTAAGAGGGTCCTCTCCCCCCCCCCCCCGATAATATTTCTATCTCGCTTGGGAAATCATCTACCTAGATGTTCCAATACTGCTTTAACCCCTTCTTGGTGTCTCGGCTGAGAATGCCTGTCTCAGTTCTGCATGGAAAT
>NW_024083468.1:4531-5975 GCF_003009895.1 Hyaena hyaena | reverse complement strand
CAAGAGTCTCTCATGGTTTGCCTCTCTCCCTTTCCCCCACCATTTCCGCCCTTCTTCTCCCCCTTGTTCCTCCGTCAAGTTCCTCCTAATCCTCCTATACGTGCAAACATATGATATTTGTCCTTCTGTTATGCTGAGCGAAATAAGTCAGGCAGAGAAGGACAAATAATCATAAAATTAATCGCTGGGCTTGAAAAAACCATGGAAGACATCAGAGAAACTACGGTTACAAACACTATGGAGCTTAGAAACAGTTATTATGAATTTAAAAATGCGATAAATGAGATACATAATAAATTAGAGGCCTCCAATGCACGGATTGAAGAGGCAGAAAAGAGAATAAGTGATTTAGAAGACACAATTATAGAAAAAGAAACTGAGAAAAAGAGAGATAAACTGATCCAGGAACAGGAAAGAAGAGTTCGAGAGCTCAGCGATGCAATCAAATGGAACAATATCCACATCATAGGAATCCCAGAACAGGAATAGAGAGGGAAAGGTGCTGAAAGAGTCCTGGAACAAATTATAGCAGAGAACTCCCCCAACCTGGGGAGGGAAGAAGATGTTGAAATTCAAGATGCACAGAGAACTCTCCTCAGACGTAACATCAATCGATCTTCTGCATGACATATCATAGTGAAACTGGCAAAATAAGGACAAAGAGAGAATTTTGAAAGCAGCTTGGGAGAAAAGGGCCCTAACATACAAAGGGAAACCTATCAGAGTGGTGACAGACCTATCTACTGAAACTTGGCAGGCCAGAAAGGAATGGCAGGAGATATTAAATGTAATAAACAGAAAAAATATGCAGCCAAGAATCCTCTATCCAGCAAGCCTTCGTTCAGAATAGAAGGAGAGATTAAAGTCTTTCCAAATAAACAAAAATTGAAAGAATTTGTCACCACTAAACCAGCCCTACAAGAAATCCTGAGGGGGACTCTCTGAGGGAAATGTTGCAAGGAATGCAAGATACCATAGACACCACCACAAGCATGAATCCTACAAATGACACAATGACTCTAAACCCACATATTTCAATAATAACACTGAATGTAAATGGGCTGAATGCTCCAATAAAAAGACATAGGGTAGCAGAATGGATGAAAAAACAAAATCCATCTATTTGCTGTCTACAAGAAATGCATTTTAGACTGGAAGACACCATCACATTAGGGATGGAGAAATATCTATCATGCTACTGTAAGTCAAAAGAAAGCTGGAGGGGCGCCTGGGTGGCTCAGTTGGTTAAACATCCGACTTCAACTCAGGTCACGATCTCATGGTTCATGGGTTCAAGCACTGAGTCGGGCTCTGTGCTGACAGCCAGCTCAGAGCCTGAAGCCTGCTTCAGATTCTGTATCTCCCTCTCTCTCTGACCCTCCCCTGCTCATGCTGCCTCTCTCTCTCTCTCTCTCTCTCAGAAATAAATAAAACATTTAAAAAA
>NW_024083468.1:0-2678 GCF_003009895.1 Hyaena hyaena | reverse complement strand
AGATGAAGAAGGGCACTACATAATAGTTACAGGGTCTATCCATCAGGAAGAACTAACAATCATAAATGTCTATGCACCGAATATGGGAGCACCTAAATATTTAAAACAATTAATCACAAACAGAAATAGGCTCATAGATAAGAATGTGCTAACAGCAGGGGACTTCAATACTCTGCTTACAGCAATGGATAGGTCAACCAGAAAGAAAATCACTAAAGAAACAATGGACTTGAATGACACACTGGACCAGATGGATCTGACAGATATATTTAGAACTCTCCATCCTGAGGCCATGGAATTCACTTTCTTCTCAAGTGTGCATGGCACATTCTCCAAGATAGGTCACATACTGGGACATAAAGCAGCCCTCAATAAATATAAAAGAATTGAGATCATACCATGCACACTTTCAGATCACAATGCTATGAAACTTGAAATCAATCACAGGAAGAAGTCTAGAAAACCTCCAAAAACATGGAGATTAAAGAACACCCTACTAAAGAATGAATGGGCCAATAAGGCAATTAGAGAAGAAATTAAAAAATATATGGAAACAAATGAAAATGAAAATACAACAATCCAAACTCTATGGGATGTGGCAAAGGCAGTCCTAAGAGGAAAGTACATTGCACTCCAGGCCTATTTCAAGAAATTAGGAAAAGCGCAAGTGCAAAATCTAATAGCGCACCTAAAGCACTAGAGGGAGAGCAACAAGAGAACCCCAAACCCAGTAGCAGAAGAGAAATATTAAAAATCAGGGCAGAAATAAACAATATAGAAACCAAAGAAACAGTTGAACAGATCAATGAAAACAAGAGTTGGTTTTTTGAAAAAATAAACAAAATTGACAAACCTCTAGCCAGGCTTCTCAAAAAGAAAAGAGAGAGCACTCAAATAGACAAAATCATGAATGAAAAAGGACTTATTACAACCAACCCCTCAGAAATACAAGGAACTATCAGGGAATACTATGAAAAATTATATGCCAACAAATTGGACAACTTAGAAGAAATGGACAAATTCTTAAACACACATTCACTACCAAATTCACATGGGAAGAGAGAGAAAATCTGAGCAGACTCATAACTAGTGACAAAATCGAATCAGTTATCAAAAATCTCCCAATAAATAAGAGCCCTGGGCCAGTTGGCTTCCCTTGGGAATTCTACCAGACATTTAAAACAGAATTAATACCCATTCTTCTCAAGCTATTCCAAAAAACAGAAATCGAAGGAAACGTCCCGGACTCATTTTATGAAGCCAGCATCACTTTGATTCCCAAGCCAGACAGAGATCCAGTAAAAAAAGAGAAATACAGGCCAATATCCTTGATGAATACAGATGCAAAAATCCTCAACAAGATACTTGCAAATCGAATCCAACAGCACATAAAAAGAATCATCCACCAAGATCAAGTGGGATTCATTCCTGGGTTACAGGGCTGGTTCAATATACGCAAATCAATCACTGTGATACATCACATCAACAAAGGAAAGATAAAAACCATATGATCCTGTCCATAGATGCAGAAAAAGAATTTGACAAAATCAGCATCCCTTCTTAATAAAGACCCTCGAGAAAGTCGGGATAGAAGGAACTTACTTAGGGGCGCCTGCGTGGCTCAGTCGGTTAGGTGTCCAACTTCAACTCAGGTCATGGTCTCACTGTTTGTGGGTTCAAGCCCCACGTCAGACTCTGTGCTGACTGCTAGCTCAGAGCCCAGAGCCTGCTTCAAATTCTGTGTCTCCCTCTCTCTCTGATCCTTCCCTGCTCACGCTGTCCCTGTCTCTCTCTCTCTCTCTCTCTCTCTCTCAGAAATAAAACATTAAAAAAATATAGAAGGAACTTACTTAAACATCATAAAAGCCATCTATGAGAAGCCCTCAGCTAATATCATCCTCAATGGGGAAAAACGGAGAGCTTTCTCCCTGAGATCAGGAACACGACAGGGATGTCCACTGTCACCACTGTTGTTTAACATAGTGCTGGAAGTCCTAGCATCAGCCATCAGACAACAAAAGAAAATAAAAGGCATCAGAATTGGCAAAGAAGTCAAACTCTCACTTTTCTCAGATGACATGATACTCTGCATAGGAAACCTGACAGACTCCACCAGAAGCCTTCTAGAACTGATCCATGAATTCAGCAAAGTTGCAGGATACAAAACTCAACGTACAGAAATCGGTTGCATTTTTATATACCAACAATGAAGCAACAGAAAGAGAAATCAAGAAACTGATCCCATTCACAACTGCACAAAAAACCATAAAATACCTAGGAATAAACCTAACCAAGGATATAAGAGATCTGTATGATGAAAACTATAGAACACTTATGAAGGAAATTGAAGAAGACACAAAGAAATGGAAAAATATTCCATGCTCATGGATTGGAAGAGTAAATATAGTTAAAACGTCATTACTACTCAAAGCAATCTACACATTCAATGCAATCCCAATCAAAATTGCACCAGCATTCTTCTCAAAACTAGAACAAACTATCCAAAAATTTGTATGGAAACACAAAAGACCCCGAATAGCCAAAGTAATATTGAAGAGGAAAACCAAAATGGGAGGCGTCACCATCCCAGACTTTAGCCACTACTACAAAGCTGTCATCATCAAGACAGTATGGTATTGGCACAAAAACAGACACATAGACCAATGGAATAGAATAGA
>NW_024083467.1:0-5977 GCF_003009895.1 Hyaena hyaena | reverse complement strand
CCCTCTGGGATGAGCTCCCGCCTGGGACCCTCGGCGCGGTGTCCCCAGCTCCCGGCCCAACATATGAACCTCGATGCGCCCTTAGAGCCACCCTGCTCCCCAGCGCGGACAGGGGGCTCCATCCTGAGCACGGTCCCCCAACTACTGTGATTACCTTCACTGGGGGGCTCGCCCGATGGCCTTGGCCCACGGTCAAGGCTGAGTCCTGAAGGTGCACGTGCATATGTACCTTGGCCACGTGAGCAAGGCCCCATCGGCGGCCTCCGTCGAGAGTCCCCGAGGCAAAGTCCTCGGCCCTCCCTCGCGACTCCTGCTGCCCTTGTGACCCCAGTGGTTGCGCGGTACTTCCTGCCTGGAACTTGCCACAGTTGATGTGTCCACTCAGGGCTCTGGGGTTAAACAGAAGGATCTCCCAGCCACGCTCCCGTCACTTGCTTCCCCTCATTTGCCACGTGAAGGGTTGTCGGAAGCCCAGCGTTCTCCAAAAAGCGCACAGTCACAGGCCGCAGCTGTGACTGGATGCCAGGAAGTGCTCGTGACCACGGAACCGGCATGAGCTCCCAAAACAGAACCGGATGACAACCACCGAATCCCTGCCTCTGTTCCTCCGTCAGGCACTCAGGGTGGCCAAGGCTAATGGTAAGAAACGTCTGCATTTCCAAGCCTCTACGTTACTTTGTCTCTTTTTGAACTTTGTGAATAGGAAACCCTGCATCGTCTGTTTGGGGGTCTGGCTTCTTTTCTCTACTCTGTTTGGGGAACCCGTCTGTGCCGTGCGTGGCCCAGCGCTGTACACGGTTTGCTCTCCCCGCTGGACACGTTTCCACTGATGAATATTCCACGGTCGACCGCTGGTGGGCGCTAGGGGGCTTTCTGGCTGTATCTCCCCCTAAGGGTTCTGGGGAGAATATTCTTGTCCTGCTCTTGAGGGGAGCGTGTGTGAGGTCTCGTAGGGCGCTGAGTGCTGAGTGGGGAAGATGCACGTGTACGGTCAGCAGACCGTGCTGAGGAGTTTGCCGGAGCGGGGGAGCCTGTGGATCCTCCAAAGGACCGTGTCCACCTCAACATCTTGCCACCGCAGGAGGGGTCGTTTGTGAAGGTTTAATCATTCCTTTTGGTGTCAGCGGACCATAGTTGTGAGTTGCGTGTCCACCAGAAATGTTCACGTTGAACGACTTTTCTTACATTTAGTACCCGTTTGGGTATCATTTTCTGGTAAACAGGCTTCAAGCCTTTTGCTCCAATTTCTCTTGGACGATCCGCCTGTTCAAGCATTGACTCACGGGAAGAGGTTCATTCCACGCTCGGAATACAAGCCTTAGAGCAGACAGTGTTGGAAAGGGCCTTCTCGTCTGTGGCATTTTTAATCTTATCAGTACCTTCTTGTGGGCAGAAGCTGAGAAGTTTTATGTGATCCCATTCACCACTGTATTTTTCAGGGTTTTTTTTAACTGTGAATAATCCAAAGGATACATTCCTCTACATCTCTCTTCCCCCCTCACCCCCCAAAAAACGGCCCACCATTCGTTCTGTTAGTATTTACGTGGTGATCTGGAAAGCACCTGAAACTGCTTCTTGGGTGTAAATACCGTGTGTAAGATCTCCTCGACCCACCGCTGGAGAGCGCAGACGAGTGTCTTGCCCCACGCCCAGAGACCTCCTTTCCCCACACTCGGTCTGTCTTTCCATCCTGACACCAACACTAGACCATCTGATTAAAGAGATGAAGTAATCTTGAGAGTTAAGAATGCGAGCCCTCTATCTACTCTCTTCTCCTACGTGATTGCCTTGGACATGCCGAGCCCTTCTTATTCCCATAAACATTTGAATAGTTTGAATCAACTTGCCCTCCCCACCCCCACCCTACGCACACTGCCTTGGTGAGATTCTGACTGGAATCACATGGAATCAGTACATGAATTTGGGGAGAACAGCTGTCCTTCTTCTACCCGGTTGCACCCTCCATTAGCTTGGCGCCTTTGATTTGCTTGAGTCTTTCGTTTCAGTTGTTTTCTCAGCTTCGATGTGGAGATCTTGCAGAAACCTGCTTGCGTTTCTTCCCAGGTGTATGGTGGGTTTCATATGCTATATTTTTTACACATTTCATTTTCCATTTGTTCATTGTTGTTGTATAAACATACCATTGAGGTTTTCAATTGGGTTTTGAACAAGGTACTGACCTTGTATTCAGGGCCATTGCCCAATGCACTTCTTTTATCCAGAGTTCATCGTCCTTGGTGAATAGTAGCTGTTGGCTTTGTTTCCCAGCCTCAAGAACGTGGCTGTGTCATTTCTTCCCGTGACCTCACTGCGCCACCAAGAATTCCGCTTCATGGGGGTGGAGGTGGTGACCGCAGGCATCTAACCCCACCACTTTCCCCTCAAGGGACAAGTGTTCTAATATTTTCCTTGGGAGATAAAATGCCCTCTCTTCTCCCATGTCCTCAGTTGTCGGTTTTAATTCAGAAAGGATGGAGGAGCCCTCAGTTTTCAGCATCTGTGCCTGGGATGGTTCCCACTTTCTTTGCTAAGATGGTGACCTGAAGTAGCGGCTTTCAACTTGCAAGCCACATCGCAGTGTGTGTGCGTGTGTGTGCGCACAACCTACACACCCACACCCAGGCCCCTCTTGTCTCTCGTCACTTACCGTCCTATGGCACATTTGTCCCACACTTTATTCAGATTTCATTCTTTTCTGCCTGACGTTCTTTCCCTGTCCCAGGGTCCCGGGCAGGAGGCAGCACTCTGCCGGCTGTGGCACAGCTGATCCACAGTCGGACTGTGCTGGCTCAGCTCTGGCTAGTACCGCCGTGTCTGCAGTGTTGACAGAGGATCATCTGTGATTTCCAGTCTTCCAGTGTCCTTCCTGGGAGCCGGGCTGTCGTCACGAGTGTGTTGGGGAGAAATCCTCCTCATGTACCACCTGGAAGAGTGTGTGTACGGTAGAGTGATTTCTCCTCTAAAGCTAGTGGGGGCTTTGCCCGAGAAGCGATCTCTACTTGGTAGGTTTTCCAGAAAGGATTCAGGGCACTTTGGCTTTACAATCTCATTGTGGGTCAGAGCCTGTTAAACTGTGTTTTTCAAGGTGGGGTTCATTTCATCACCAAACTCAAATGTAGTGCAGGAAGGCTATTCCCAATGGCCTCTGGTTTTCTTTACAAGGTCTGTACGGTGTGATGGATGCCCTCCTTTTCATGTCTGATCATGAAAATGTGAATTTTACATTTCTGCCCTTGACGTCCCCTTGTCTTGTCCCTGGTACCCAGGCTACGAACCCTCCAAAGAACCAACTGTCGCTTTGCAGGGGATTCTTTCCGGTGTTTTGTCTTCCTTTGACAAGGAGTTCTGCTGTCTTCTTGACATTCCCTTCCTCGTGTCTTTGGGTGGATTTCCTATTCTTCTTCTGTCTCCCTGAGTGCGAGCTTGGGGCCTTTTCACGTGTTCTCTCTTCCTAGAGGTGGACAGTGTCTGTGTTGGCCCTCGGCTCTGCTTTAGCCGCTCTCTGCTCATTTTCCCCACGACCCAGTTTTAGAATCATGGAGACCTTCTTTCCTAACTTCCACGTGGCTTCCCATTGGGCCCTTGGTTACTCAGAACTGCTCTGTGTGATTCTAAGGAGTGGCGGTGTTCCCAGGTCTTTTCTGAGTCATCATTTCTAGTAACTCCACCATAACAGAGAAGGAACTCCGCAGAAATTCCTTCCTTTGACACGTGTAGATGCTTGCATTAGGTCCTGGCATGAGCTCAGTATGGCCAACGCCATTAGCGACCTTGTAAAAAACGTGTATCTGGTCATGCGTGGCTCTGCTGTCACACATCATCGTATTCCTCGTTTGTGAACAGCGTCCTTCAGACCTTCCGGAGCACAGGGTGGCAAACAGGAGGCCACGGGGCAGCCCCAGCCCACCAGCTGTGTCTCTCGGTAAAGACCTGTTGGGACATCGGAAGGATCACTCTGTTTACCCATCCCCCGTGGCCACTTCCACCCCCTCACAGGCGGTGTGGGGCACTGGCCACAAGTCCTAGATGGCCCTCAAAGCCGAGCAGGGTTGCTTCTGACCCTTTGCAGGAAGACTCGGTCCACCCCGGCCGTACGGCTCTCGTAAGCCTGGGGTCCTTGCTCTGGCACCCGGGAGCCATGGGCAGAGACGTGCTAATGACAGTGCTGTGACAGTACCGTCCTACGTCCTGCGGAGCACATGTCGGTGTGTCCCTTCCTCCTGCGTCATCGGGCGTGGGCGCGTCTGCACGACGGCGTCTTCCGGGCTGTCTTACCCTTGCACGTCCACCCCGTGCTGCTCTCACACAGCAAAGTCCCTGTTTGCTTTGCCTCAGTGTGTGCATAAGAGCGCTGGGGGGCGCTATTTAAGTTGTATATCATGTCCTATATTTTATCTTCAGAGTTTTTACGAAGCATGGCTTTATCAAGCCAAATATAGTAATTTCTGTTTGCCCTGAAAGTCATGGGTTCCAACGTGTAGCCAGTTTAATATTAGCGTCGTTAACGATATGTTTGATTTGAAATTGCTTTTCTGTTCCATGTCTTACTTCTGATAAGTGTATCTCCACCACCATTTGCAGGAAATACCAAAGCTCCCGTGCGCCTGGACTCATTCACTTCCAACGGTAACACGTGGCCACACCGCAGCGCCGAGGCACAACTGGGGCACCGGCTCTCGACAGGGTGACGGTGAAGACCAGGCTCACACTGCTGGCAACCCTCGCATGGACACACCCTCCTCTTTGCCATCCAAATGCCTGGACATTGACCCCACAGAACGATTCTGCGGCCCACTTCTAGAAGCTGGCCTTTTCCAGAATGGTCTGTAAGAGGAAGCACGGACTGTCAGCTCCGGCGCCGGCCCCTCCCGTTCACCGTGGCTCCCGGACACCCACGGAGGGTGATGGAGCCGCAGCCCTGGTTTCCCTGCCGAGTGATACCCACGGGGCCGGCCTACCAGGCTGTCTTCACCCGTTAGCCGCTCAGCATGTCCCGGGGGCTTGCGGGCTCATGGTGCTACACGTGCGTCTGCTACAAACAACCATGCGTGGTTTCTGCGAAGGCCAAGTTCAACTCCCCTGGGAAAAGCCCCAAGAGTACATTTGGGGACAGGCGGAGCGGCACGCTGTGTTTTTAATAAACTGAACTGTGTTCCCCAACATTGGTGGCCCCATTTTTCACTGTCACTGGCCACACATGAAATCTGGCTTCTTTCTTGTCCCGGCCAGCATTTGGTGTGGCCACTGTTTATGACTTTGGTCACTCTGCTTAGAGATACTTAATTGTGTTTTTGCCTTTAATTTCCCTAATGACCAAAGATGTCCCCCATCTGTTACAGGCTTCTCTGCTTCTCCGGGCGGCTGGCGGGCAGAGGGAGAGTCCAGAACCGGGTGCATTTGAAGCTGACGCAGGCGGGGCGCGGGGAGGGCCCAGCTGGCAGGACAATACGGACGCCATGCTCGTCTGCCCTCCCGTGCGGTCCGTGCGGTTGTCTGAGGTGCTCGCCGAACACCTGTCCCCTGTGCAGGCCAGCGGCCAGGCCACTGCTGCGTCTCCGGAACGGCTCGGGGGCAACGGGGATGACGGGATGGACACGAAGCCTATGAAGTGAGGAGAGGCTGGCGCCCCCTGGTGCCCATCACTGCAGAGCCCTAAGGACCTTCCAGCCCCACTGCCTGCTCCGCCTCAGCCCTGCAGACCTCACGTGAGCCCTCGCCCCGCAGCTATAACCCAGAAGCACCCAGGGAGAGAGGCTTGGAAACAGAGCCCCGTGCCCCCTCAGGGGCAGCCCCCTCAGCGTGGCCACTCACCACCCACCCGGGTCTCCCAGAGGTGCCATCGCGTAGCCCTGATGGTGGACTCTTCCTCCCGCAAAGCAGGGGCCTGACGAGCTGTGACTGCCACGGCACGCATCTCAAGGATGACGCTCCGGAGGAAACACAGCGCCAGTCACGGGACCAGATCCAGAGCCCGCAC
>NW_024083466.1:4864-5980 GCF_003009895.1 Hyaena hyaena | reverse complement strand
TCTATTTGCTGTCTACAAGAAACGCATTTTAGATTGGAAGATACCTTCAGATTAAAAGTAACGGATGGAGAAATATCTATCATGCTACGGGAAGTCAAAAGAAAGCTTAAGTAGCTATACTTATATCAGACAAACTACTTTAAATTAAAGACAATTACAAGAGATGAAGAAGGGCATTATATAATAATTACAGGGTCCATCCATCAGGAAGAACTAACAATTATAAAAGTCTATGCACCGAATATGGGAGCACCTAAATATTTAAAACAGTTAATCACAAACGGAAACAACCTTATAGATAAGAATGTGCTAATAGTAGAGGACTTTAATACTCCGCTTACATCAATGGATAGATCAACCAGACAGAAAATCACTAAAGAAACAATGGACTTGAATGACACAATGGACCATATGGATCTGACAGATATATTTAGAACTCTGCCTCCTGAGGCCATGGAATTCACTTTCTTCTCAAGTGCTCATGGCACATTCTCCAAGATGGATCCCATACGGGGACATAAAGCAGCCCTCAATAAATATAAAAGAATTGAGGTCATAGCACGCACACTGTCAGATCATAATGCTTTGAAAATTGAAATCAATCACAGGAAGAAGTCTGGAAAACCTCCAAAAACATGGAGGTTAAAGAACACTCTACTAAAGAACAAATGGGCCAATCAGGCAATTAAAAAGAAATTTAAAAATATATGGAAACAAATGAAAATGAAAATACAACAATCCAAACTCTATGTGATGCGGTAAAGTCAGTCCTAAGAGGAAAGTACATTGCATTCCAGTCCTATTTCAAGAAATTAGAGATAGTGCAAGTGCAAAATCTAACAACTCGCCTAAAGGAACTAGTGGCAGAGCAACAAGAGCACCCCAAACCCAGTAGAAGAAGAGAAATAGTAAAAATCAGGGCAGTAATAAACAACATAGAGACCAAAGAAACAATTGAACAGATCAATGAAACCAAGAGTTGGTTCTTTGAAAAAATAAACAAAATTGACAAACCTCTAGCCAGGCTTCTCAAAAAGAAAAGAGAGAGCACCCAAATAGACAAAATCATGAATGAAAATGGACTTATTACAACCAACCTCTCAGAAATACAAGCAA
>NW_024083466.1:0-2429 GCF_003009895.1 Hyaena hyaena | reverse complement strand
CCAACAAATAAAAGCCCTGGACCTGATGGCTTCCCAGGGGAGTTCTACCAGACATTTAAAACGGAATTAATACCAATTCTTCTCAAGCTATTCCAAAAAATAGAAATTGAAGGAAAACTTCCAGACTCTTTTTATGAAGCCAGCATCACTCTGATTCCCAAGCCAGACAGAGATCCAGCAAAAAAAGAGAACTACAGGCCAATATCCTTGATGAATACGGATGCAAAAATCCTCAATAAGATACTTGCATATCGAATCCAACAGCACATAAAAAGAATTATCCACCAAGATCAAGGCAGATTCATTCCTGGGTTACAGGGCTGGTTCAATATTCGCAAATGAATCAATGTGATACATCACATCAACAAAAGAAAAGATAAAAACCATATGATCCTGTCGATAGATGCAGAAAAAGCATTTGACAAAATACAACATCCCTTCTTAATAAAGACCCTAGAGAAAGTCAGGATAGAAGGAACTTACTTAAACATCATCAAAGCCATCGATGAGAAGCCCTCAGCTAACATCATCCTCAGTGGGGAAAAACTGAGAGCATTCCCCCTGAGATCAGGAACACGACAGGGATGTCCACTCTCACCACTGTTGTTTCACATAGTGCTGGAAGCCCCAGCATCAGCCATCAGACAACAAAAGGAAATCAAAGGCATCAAAATCGGCAAAGAAGAAGTCAAACTTTCACCTTTCGCAGACGACATGACACTCTACATAGAAAACCCAACAGACTCCACCAGAAGCCTACTAGAGCTGATCCATGAATTCAGCAAAGTTGCAGGGTACAAAATCAATGTACAGAAATCGGTTGCATTTTTATACACCAACAATGAAGCAACAGAAAGAGAAATCAAGAAACTGATCCCATTCACAATTACACAAAAAACCATAAAGTACCTCGGAATAAACCTAACCAAGGATATAAGAGATCTGTAAGATGAAAACTATAGAAAACTTATTAAGGAAATTGAAGAAGACACAAAGGAATGGAAAAACATTCCATGCTCATGGATTGGAGGAATAAATATAGTTAAAATGTCATTACTACCCAAAGCAATCTACACATTCAATGCAATCCCAATCCAATTGCACCAGCATACTTCTCAAAATTAGAACTATCCTAAAATTTGTATGGAACCACAAAAGACCCCTAATAGCCAAAGTAATAGTAAAGAATAAAACCAAAACGGGAGGTATCACCATCCCAGACTTTAGCCTCTACTACAAAGCTGTCATCATCAAGACAGTATGGTATTGGCACAAAAACAGACACAGACCCAGTGGAATAGAATTGAGAACTCAGAAGTGGACCCAAAGGTATACAATCAACTAATCTTTGACAAAGCAGGAAAGAGTGTCCAATGGAAAAGGCAGCCTCTTTAACAGATGGTGTTGGGAGAACTGGACAGCAACATGCAGAAGAATGAAACTAGATCATTTTCTCACACCATACACAAAAATAAACTCAAAATGGATAAAGGACCTAAATGTGAGACAGGAAACCATCAAAACCCTAGAGGAGAAAGCAGGAAACAACCTCTTTGACCTCCACCGCAGCAATTTTTTACTTGACACATCCCCAAAAGCAAAAGAATCAAGAGCAAAAATGACCTACTGGGACCTCATCAAGTTAAAAGCTTCTGCACCGCAAAGGAAACAATCCACAAAACTAATAGGCAACCAACGGAATGGGAAAAGATAGTTACAAACTATAAAGGGTTAATATCCAAAATCTACAAGGAACTCACAAATTTCTACACCAGAAAAACAAACAACCCAGCGAAGAAATGTGCAGAAGATATGAACAGACACTTCTCCAAAGACGACATTCAGATGGCCAACAGACACATGAAACGATGCTCAGCGTCCCTCCTCATCAGGGAACTACAAATCAAAACCACACTGAGATACCACCTCACGCCAGTCAGAGTGGTTAAAATGAGCAAACCAGAAGACTCTAGATGCTGGCGAGGATGTGGAGAAATGGGCACCCTCCTACACTGTTGGTGGGAATGTAAACTGGTGCAGCCCCTCTGGAAAACAGTGTGGAGGCTCCTCAAAAAGTTAAGAATAGAACTCCCCTACGACCCAGCAGTAGCACTGCTAGGAGTTTACCCAAGGGATACAGGAGTGCTGATGCATAGGAGCACATGTACCCCAATGTTCATAGCAGTATTCTCAACAATATCCAAAAATGGAAAGAGCCTAAGTGTCCATCAACAAATGAATGTATCAGGAAGATGTGGTTTATCTCTACGATGGAATACTACATGGCAATGAGAAAGAATGAAATCTGGCCATGTGTAGCAACACGGATGGACCATGAGGGTGTTATGCTGAGCGAAATAAGTCAGGCAGAGAAGGACAAATACCATATGTTTGCATGTATAGGAGGATTAGGAGGAACTTAACAGAGG
>NW_024083465.1:4542-6068 GCF_003009895.1 Hyaena hyaena | reverse complement strand
AGCGCGTGCACACGGGCGAGCGGCCCTTCCGCTGCCCGCTCTGCCCCAAGACCTTCACGCACTCGTCCAACCTGCTGCTGCACCAGCGCACCCACGGGGCCGCCGCCCCCGCCCCCGCCCCGCCGCAGCCCGAGCCCGGCGCCAAGGTCCTGGTGTCCGACGCCTACCTGCACGCGCCCGCGCCCCCCCCGCCCCCCGCGCCCCCGCCCGTGGTGCCCGAGCTCTTCCTGGCCGCGGCGGAGACCACGGTGGAGCTGGTGTACCGCTGCGACGGCTGCGAGCTGGGCTTCGGCAGCGAGGAGCTGCTCTTGGAGCACCAGCCCTGCCCGGGGCCCGAGGCGGCGACGCCGCCCCAGGACGGCCAGGCCACCGCGGCACCCAAGGCGGACGCCGCCCCGCCGCCCTCGCGGTCCCCGCCGGCCCCTCCGCCTCAGCCCCCGCCTGCCGCCGCCGCCCCGGGCTTCGCCTGCCTCCCGTGCGGGAAGTCCTTCCGGACGGTGGCCGGCCTCTCCCGCCACCAGCACAGCCACGGGGCGGCCGGCGGGCAGGCGTTCCGCTGCGGCAGCTGCGACGGCGCCTTCCCGCAGCTGGCCAGCCTCCTGGCGCACCAGCAGTGCCACGTGGAAGAGGCGGCCGCGGGGCGCCCGCCCCCCCAGGCGGAGGCCGCCGAGGTCACCTGCCCCCAGGAGCCGCTGGTCACGGCCGCTCCCGCCCCGGCCGCCCCGGCCGCGCCAGCGCAGACGCCGGCTTGTGCCGAGCGGCCCTACAAATGCGCCGAGTGCGGCAAGGCCTTCAAGGGCTCCTCGGGGCTGCGCTACCACCTTCGGGACCACACGGGCGAGCGCCCGTACCAGTGCGGCGAGTGCGGCAAGGCCTTCAAGCGCTCGTCGCTGCTGGCCATCCACCAGCGCGTGCACACGGGCCTGCGGGCCTTCACCTGCGGCCAGTGCGGCCTCACCTTCAAGTGGTCGTCGCACTACCAGTACCACCTGCGGCTGCACTCGGGCGAGCGGCCGTACGCCTGCGGGGAGTGCGGCAAGGCCTTCCGCAACACGTCGTGCCTGCGGCGCCACCGGCACGTGCACACGGGCGAGCGGCCGCACGCCTGCGGCGTCTGCGGCAAGAGCTTCGCGCAGACGTCCAACCTGCGGCAGCACCAGCGCGTGCACACGGGCGAGCGGCCCTTCCGCTGCCCGCTCTGCCCCAAGACCTTCACGCACTCGTCCAACCTGCTGCTGCACCAGCGCACCCACTCGGCCGAGCGCCCCTTCGCCTGCCCCATCTGCGGCCGCAGCTTCGTCATGGCCGCCTACCTGCAGCGGCACCTGAGGACGCACGCCCCGGCCCCCGCGGCCGCCGGCCCCGCGGCCCCCGCCGCCGGCTCGCAGCCCCCAGCCCCGCTGGCCGCCGCGCCGGCCCCCGCTGCCACACAAGACGTCCACGTCCTCCCCCACCTCCAGGCCACGCTGTCCCTCGAGGTTGCGGGGGGCCCGGCGCCGGCCCCGCCCCCGGGCCAGGCAGTCCCC
>NW_024083465.1:0-1492 GCF_003009895.1 Hyaena hyaena | reverse complement strand
GTCTGAGCCCCACGTTTGGCTCTGTGCTGACGCCTCAGAGGCTGGAGCCTGCTTCTCCTTCTGTGTCTTCCTCTGCCCCTCCTCGCTCGTGCGGAGTGCCTCTGTCTCTCTCTCTCAAATAAGTACGCATTAAAAATATTAAAAAGATGCAGTAGTCACTGTAGCGGGGAAGCATTAGAGTCTAGAATGCTGGTTCTGCTTGTTCTCTGTAAGTCGCCCCCACCACTCTCCTCATCTGAAACATGGGTGGGTGGGAGTCCAGGTGGGCTGTGGTGGAGGTTCCTGGGGCAGGGAGCCTGGGAGCTAGTGGGCCCAGGGTACGGCCCCTCCCGTGAGTGCCCCGGAGCCAATGAGAATTGACTCAGTCCCATCACCGCCCATCCCCGGTTCCCCACGCGGTTCTCCGCTTGCTTAGCAACCAGGGAAGGTCGGGAAGAGAACGTGCGCTCCTCCGCAGCCGCCCGGTAAGTACCACGCCTGCCACCCGCCTGCGGCTGCTCCGGTCTCCGCCCCCTACCCCAACCCCGCGGGGTCGCAGGGCCCAGCTCCGGTCCCTCCCAGCCCCAGCGCAGAATCCTGCCGCGATGCTTGGCAACCGTTGCTAAGGCCGAGCACAGGCCCCGCCCCCGCTGAGCGCGAGCCCAACGTCACTTCCGCAGGCGACCCCTTCCCGACCCTGCTGCCCCACATCTCGTGAAAGGATCGAAGCCACCCGCACAGGTTCTTGCTGGTGCCTGCTGCTGTGGCGCGGGTCGGGTACGACTGTGGGGCGGGGAGCGTGGCCTATGCCCTGGCTGGGGGGGGGGGGGTCCGCTGAGTCCCCAGGGCAGCCCCTGAGCCTGGGAGCGAGTCCCGGCTTGCAGCGTGCTGACGTCCCGTCCACAGGGCGTTTAGGGGGAGCTGGCGGAGCACAGCGGCGGGCGGGCGGGCGGGAGATGTGACATAGGTCGCCGGGTGGAGGGTGATTCCTCTGCTGCGCTCGCTTGGGGGCCCGGAGCGTTCCCAGTGTCCTGATCTGGGACACGCTGCTGCTAGTCCCCTTCCCCGGGGCGCGGTGGGGACCAGAGGTGCCCTTCAGTGACCTGCTTGTTTTCACCAGGTGCACACCTGCTCCCTTCGGGGGCGCGGGAGCCTGGGGGCTGCCATGGCCCCCAGCCACCTGTCAGTGCGGGAGATGAGGGAAGACGAGAAACCCCTGGTGCTGGAGATGCTGAAGGTGAGAGCAGGCGGCGGGGGTGGGGGGAGCGGGCCTGGGTGGGGGGCGGCATTGGGGGCGGCTTCAGCCGCCTGCCTGAGCCTGCTCTGACTCCTGGAAAGGGATCGCTCCCTCCTAAGCGGCTTTCTGGCTCGGTCCCTTCTTTTTCTGCTGCCTTCTTTCTACCCTCAGGGTCAGAAAGGTTTTTCATAGCTGGAGGGCCGTGGGGCGACCCCGGCACAACTCCCTCCCTCCTCTCGGACACAGATCTGCCCTGTGCCAGCCCGCTGAGCACCC
>NW_024083464.1:0-6119 GCF_003009895.1 Hyaena hyaena | reverse complement strand
TTTATTTCTAGGAGAGAGAGAGAGAGACAGCATGAGCAGGGGAGGGTCAGAGAGAGAGAGGGAGACACAGACTCTGAAACAGGCTCCAGGCTCTGAGCTGGCAGCACAGAGCCCGACACGGGGCCCGAATCCACGAACCGCGAGATCATGACCTGAGCGAAAGTCGGACGCTTAACCAACTAAGCCACCCAGGCGCCCCTATACATTTCTTTTCTATATGGAAATTGGGTTGTTTGCAATTTTTAGATGCTATGAATAAAACTGTCATAAACATTTTGTGAATACGTTTTAATTTCTTTGGGGAAAATACCTAGATCTAACATTGCTCGACCATAAGGTAGGTGTATATCTGACTTCATAAATGGTTTTTCAGAGTGAACCCCATTTTATTTTATTTAGCATTTGCCTCCAAAGAGAGTAAGGCATTTATTTTTACTGCAGGCTTTTAAAAATAGGTTCGTGTCGATAGTTCCGTCGTACACATCTGAAAACCACAGTGGCTTCCTGAGCCTCTAATAGTCCATTTGTCTCTACTTTGAGGTCATTAACGTAAAGACAATTAGAAAAGCTTTGAAACTTAGAAAGAAATGTGAAGTAATTAAACGTGGAACGAAGGAAAACTCAAAATTCATTCAATATTTATTAGCATCTTGATGAAATCAGGTGCTGCACTGAGTGATGAGACTATAAACATGAATAAAACATGACCCTCGCCCTCAAGGGCTCCACAAAGGCTTTGGTGGACGAAAAAGGCGAGTGCATCCCCGTCTTCTAAGTGGTGCAATAGAGGACTGCACGTGAGGAGCACGGGCGCTACATGGATGACACCATGCGCGCACGTTCCAGGGAGGAGCGGGGGAGGGGGGGTGAGCAGCCCCTGGACAGAAAGGAAGCTTCACAGAGGAGGCTGGACTTGATGAAACAGTAACACCTTGACCATAGAACAAGTAGTAAGCCTATCTTTTTTTTAAAATTTTTTAATGTTTTATTTATTTTTGAGAGAGAGAGAGAGAGACGGTATGAGCAGGGGAGGGTCAGAGAGAGATGGAAACACAGAATCCGAAGACGGGCTCCAAGCTCTGAGCTGTCAGTACTGAGACTGACTCTGGGACTCGAACCCACAAACCATGAGATCATGACCTGAGCCAAAGCCTGACTCCGACATTTAACTGACTGAGCCACCCAGGCACCCCAGGGTATTTTAGGTAGAAGGTATTTTAACTTTTTTTTTTTTTTAAGTTTATTTATCCTGAGAGGGAAGAAGAGACGGGGAGAGAAAGAATGCAAGTGGGGAGGGGCAGAGAGAGAGAGAATCCCAGGCAGGCCCTGCCATCAGCAGGGAGCCCAGTGTGGGCCTTGAACCCACCCACCATGAGACCCTGACCCCAGGAGATCAAGAGATGGACGCTTAACTGACTGAGCCCCCAGGCACCCCAGGGTATTTTAACTTCTGTAAAAGCACAGAAATGAAGAACAACTTTCAAAACTCAGAGAAGTGAACGTCATCCACCAGGTTCAGAAAATAAGGTCATCAAATGGATGGGAATGGGACTTCTTAAAATGAGGGAAATTAATTTCGCACCAGGCTTGAATAAAATACTAAACAAAACCCATAATTTTTGGTCATTGGGCCAAAGCCACGTCTCTATTTCCGTTTTCATGTCTTCTCCTGTGAAGGTATTTTTTTTCTTAATGTTTTATTTATTTCTAGGAGAGAGAGAGAGAGACAGCGTGAGCAGGGGAGGGTCAGAGAGAGAGGGAGTCACAGACTGAAACAGGCTCCAGGCTCTGAGCTGGCAGTCAGCACAGAGCCCGACGCGGGGCTCGAACCCACGAACCACGAGATCATGACCCAAGCGAAAGTCGGACGCTTAACCGACTAAGCCACCCAGGCGCCCCTGATTCCTTAAATTCTTGAGCAAGTGAGCTCAAGGCTAGAAACCACAGTCCGAATGCATAAATTCAAAATTTTGAAGCCTATGCAGTCTTTAAAAGTGACAAATTCCAGATGCATCAGGTTTGTAAGTCAGATTTCAAAATCAATGGGATAACATTATTTAAATTCAGACAGGTAAAGATTTTTGTTGCTTAGGTTACTTTTAGAAAATACATCATGGGGATGCCTGGATGGCTCAGTTGGTTGAGCATCTGGCTTCGGTTCAGGTAATGATCTCACTGTTCGTGAGTTTGAGCCCTGCGTCGGGCTCTGTGCTGACAGCTGAGAGCCTGGAGCCTGCTTCAGATTCTGTGTCTCCCTCTCTCTCTGACCCTCTCTCCTGCTCACGCTCTCTCTCTCTCTCTCAAAAATAAATAAAACATTAAAAAAAGAAAAATACATCATAAAAATAATACAATCGTAAGAAAAGGATCAAATATCAATATTGGGACATTCTACAGAATATCTGACCAGTATTCTTCAAACTGTCAAGCTCATGAAAAACAGAGAGTCTGAAAACCTGCCGCAGTATAAGGAGACATGATAATTACATGTAATGTATTCTGGATCGGATGCTAACAGAAAAATAATATTAGGGAAAATATAAGGAAGTCTGAATAAACTATGGCCTTTAGTTAACAACAATGTACAAAATTTGGGGCACCTGGGTGGCTCAGTCGCTTGAGCACCTGACTCTTGATTTCGGCTCAGGTCATGATCCCAGGGTCATGGGATCGAGTCCTGTGTTGGGGTCCATGCTGAGTGTGGAGACTGCTTAAAATTCTCTCCCTCTCTCCCCTGCTCATGCTGTCTCTCTGAAATAAACAAAAAACCCTCCCTGCAAAACTCGGCTGTGGACAAAATGAGTCCACTATCTTCACTGTGACTATTAGCCCCCCGCCCCCTTGGCCTCTATATTCTTTATCCAGCTTAATTTTCAGTAGTTCATTGTTACAGCCCCTCCATCTCAACTAACTCAAATCAGCCTTCATATCACTCCTAGCAAATGTACAACTTGGACAAATACAGCCTGTTTCTTTAACAACCAGAGTGTGTTTTTGCTTTGTGTTTTAGAAAGAGAGGGCACGTGTAAGCGAGGGGCTGAGAGAGACTCCCACGCACTGAGAGTGTGGAGCCAGAAGAGGAACTTGAGTTCACCCAACACGGGGCTCAAACTCAAAAACTGTGAGATCATGACCTGAGCCCAAGTCAGATGCTTAACCGACTTGAGTCATCCAGGCACCCCACACAGTGTTTTTTGAATTGAGGTGTGTTCCATAAAAATCAAGATTTCTGGCTCCTCTTGAAAAATCCGGATGAGGGGCGCCTCTGTGGCTCAGTGGGTTGAGTGTCGGACCTTGTGGGTTCGAGCCCTGCATCAGGCTCTGTGCTGACAGCTCAGAGCCTGAAGCCTGCTTCAGATTCTGTGTCTCTCTCCCCAAAATAAGTAAACATTAAAATAATTTTTTAATAAATAAAAATAAATTTTAAGAAAAAGAAAAATCAGGACTTGGAAACATGGGACTGACGGCGTTGGCGGGAATCCGTTGCCATCCCTTTAGATTGGATATACACTCTTTTTTTTTCCCAATGTTTTTTTTTTTTTAATTTATTTCTGAGAGAGAGAAAGAGGCAGCGTGAGCAGGGGAGGGTCAGAGGGAGAGGGAGACACAGAACCCGAAGCAGGCTCCAAGCTCTCAGCTGGCAGTCAGCACAGAGCCTGACGTGGGGCTTGAACCCAGGAACCGTGAGATCATGACCTGAGCCGAAGTCAGATGCTCAACCGACTGAGCCCCCCAGGCGCCCCAGTTTGGTTACATACTCTTGAGTTTCACGTCCACTTAGCCTGCTTCAGGTTTACTTGTCTTGGCCCCTGTAGGCAGTTGAGCTTTTAGCCGCTGCCATCAATTCGTGATCAACAATCTCAAGTGGCGCCTAACATCCCACTGCATTTCCAGTTAGTTTATGTACCTCCTCTCTGTAAAGATTATTTCCCGTTTGTCCCTTCAATAACCAAATCTTTCATCCCTTTTCTTTCCCCTTCTTCACAGTTGCTTCATTTTTATGAGTGTACAAACAGGCTTTGGTCTTTCCCCTCCTTCCCGGCCCTACTTGACCTCGTCTTCTCTTCCCTACTCCTCATTTTCTTCCATCAGGCTCTTTGAAAAAGAATCATATGAAATTACTGTTTTTGTACATCAAGAACTGTCAGAGTTCAGCAATGTCCTGTGATGTAACCTGATACATGACCGTTATGATCTCTTCCTTATTCCCCACTCTGTTTTCGGTTTAATCTGACTCCTGCCCCAATCACGCCATTCAAACTGCGCCCATGTTGCTGAAACCAAAAGAAACTCTATATCCATGTCTTTCTTCATCTCTGAGGAGCTGTGGCCATTCCCTCCTTGAAACACCACCCTTTCTGCCCAGTCCACAGCCGACTTTGCTGCTTTTCTTTTTCTTCCTGTCTTCTAACCGACTTCTTCAGGACTCAGAACTGGTTCCCTCCTCTTCTCTTTCTACACCCTCTTCTTGGGGAATCCCCTGTACACCTAGAAGTTTAAGTTTCATCTCCATCCTGCCTACTACCACATTTATTGTTCAAATTCAAGATTCTTCTCAAAACTATTCAGCCTGACATTTTTCTTGGATTCCCTCCAGCATCTCAAAGTTAATGTGTCCAAAATAAAACTTAGCTTTCCACCCCCAAACCCGTTTTCAGTACAGTATTTCCCATGTCAGAAAGTGGGATAAGCCGGAAGCCTCAGTTTCATTTTTAAGTTTTCCTTCCCCTCTGTCCCCAATATCCAATTCATAGGCATATTTTGTCCCAGTTCTACCCGCAAAATACATCTGCAGGTGGCCTCCCTCCTTCCATCGCCGCCGCCACCGCTGGAATCTCTCCCCCAAACTAGCAACGGCCCCATTAAGGTCACTGTTTTCTCTCTTGCTTCTGCTCTGTCCGTTTTCTACGTAGTAGCCAGAATGAACTGCTAGAAATGTAAACTCATGAGATCACAACCTTGCTTAAAATCCTCCAGAGGCTTTCTGCTGCTTTCAGAACAGAATCTAAGCTCCTTACCTTGGTTTACTAGGTCCTGTACAAACCAGTTCTGGGTTAGCGTCTCCTGGTCACGTGGTTCCCCCGCCCTGGTCATGGTCATTTGTAGTTCCCACTGCCTTCCCCAGTTCCTACCCCAGGCCAGGGCTTCCGGGCCTCAGGGGCTTTATGCACGTTCTTCCCCTTTGCCTTCCAGAAGCCTCATTCTTCCTCATCTTTTGTGCTTCCTGAGCATTGACATAGCATGTCACTCTATATGTATCTGCAGAGTTAGGAATTTAGTCAGGTGTTTACATTATAGAGCAAATCCAAAGTCTGTGACCAGTGAAAGTATTGGCAATTACTGTACTTCTATTTTAGGTAACTCTTTAAAAATCTTTATTTGCCTTAGGAAAAGAATGTAATTCTAAGTCAGCAGTTGTTTTTGTTTTTGTTTTTGTTTTTGTTTTTGTTTTTGTTTTTTAGCATAGCCTGTTATTTACCTCACTCTTCGGTTGGTCTGGGCTAAGTGTAACCAAAATCATATTACTCATAGCCCAAGAAAGTCATAATTAAGAAAATTAAAATTGTAGTACAGCAAATCCAGAATTAAATGTGTTCTTGGTGTAGCCCCACCATTTTAGACTTTGTACATTGTTCTTGACTTACGTGAATAATAAATAAATAATTGAACCCCAGTATAATGGACGTATGTGTGTATACATCAGAGAGAGAGACTGAGAGAGATTTTTAAAAATATATACACTAAAATGTGTAGACCTAAGCATACAAGTGGATGATTTTTGACTAATTTTTATAACCTTGTAACCAGTATTTCCAACAAAGGTATAGAACATCGCCACCCCTGTGGAGAATTCCCTGGTGATCCTTTCCAGCTAATCCCTCCCCCCCACCAGAACGATCCGATACTCTGATTTATAATTATAGATTATAGATTACTTGTGCCAATTCTGAAATCTCATATGAATAGCACCATACAGCATGTACTCTTATTTATCTGGCTTTTTTTTGCTCAGTTCCATGTTTTTGAGATTCCATCACGTCATATGGACTGATTCCTTTTTTGTTACTAAGTAGTATTCCACTATGTGAATATACCACAAATGATTTATACATTTCTTT
>NW_024083463.1:0-6161 GCF_003009895.1 Hyaena hyaena | reverse complement strand
GGGGGTTCCGGTGCCAGGCACCTCCCGGAATTCGCTGTCGTAAAACCACCACCGTCAGCCAGATGGTCACTACGTGCCATTTTGGACATTGAAGACAAAACCGTATGCTCAGGAGACCCATGAAATTAAACACACAGAGCCAGTTTCTCATACACATTTTCATGGGCAAGGAGACAAAAGTTTGGGCTGCCGTGCCGCCGGAAGCCAGGAACTGTCGTAAAGCAAGAAGCACACAGAAGGCTCAGACAATCCTTTCCTCATCGGGAAAGGAAAGATGACGTCAAATCTTTGAACACAAAGCGTATGCCACGGCCCTGGAGCAACATTTAATAGACAAAGTGACACCGAAACCCCAAACTGTGTTCACCGAGGCCGCTGGATGCTTAAAAGCATTCTGTCATCAAACGTCAAGCACTTAACCGATTGTTCTCAGTCGTGATGTCAGAGGACCTCAAAACGTTCGCCATTCGTTGGTACGATCGGATTTGTAAGTCATCGCCACACCTAGGGTGGGGCCTGAAATCACAAGCCCCCAAATCAAGGCTCACGGGCTCTATCCACTGAGCCAGCCAGGCACCCCTCAAAACGTTTACTGTTAAGAAGGTAATTGATCAGTAGGCAACACGACCGGATTTTAACAAAATCAACGATCACAAACATGCAGTTAATTACACCGTAGACGTGAGGCACCCAATTCGACGTGAAATTCCCCCTTGGTAAACTGAAATGGACACCAAACAATCTATAGAAACTACAGGAGGAGCGCCAGTATCTAAATTCACTCGAATGCACTCAGCTGAACATGGAAAACGAGACGCCAAAACAGTGTTCAGTCGCGGCTAACAAGAGCGGCTAAGAGACGTTCCGAGTGTAAAACGTTCGAGTGTCCAGCCAGACGACGTTTTCCAAGGTGCACACGGAAAATCCTTTCATTTGGAGAATATGTATGAAAACAGCCAAAATAAAACTCAAAGCAACTCAAGTGGATGCAATGTTGCAATATCACAGGGGGGAAATGCCCCATCGCCATTATATTATAACCTGAACCAAGAACTAAGGTTCCCTGGGGGCATGATTCCCATCGGGGACTTCAAGCCACAAGGGCCTGCCAACCAGACCACTAAGCTCTTTCCCTCATTCGAAAACCGCCCATAACATAACACCCTTTTGATGGAAAACACACGAACAGCTTGCGGACCACTGTGGGTTGAATACAATGATATTCAAACCACGAATACATTCCATAGAAATGCGGCTTTCAGGGATGACTGAAGACCATGCCCGCTGGTCCCTGAACAAGCCCTGAGCCCACCACGCCATCCGGTTCCTCATTTCCACGTGGGAATGATCACGGTTTTGTTTTTTTTCCCATTCAAGCGACCACATCAAGGCGACCATTCCAAACTTTCAACACATGGTACGAAACACACAGTCCTGTTGTTAAATAGAGACAAGGCCGCGCTCAAAGGCAGGCATCGGCTGTCATAAGACACACATGCTCCCCTGTTCCTCGCTTTTACTTTCCTTTTTCTCAGATCGCAAATCAGAGAACTCCCGTCACTAAGACGCCTCAGGAAAGTGGCCGAGACCAAGCTGTAAACAGTGCTCGGTGACAGGACCCGCCCCCAAACCCTGTACAGGGAAACCCAAACTCAGCTCCCAGGCAGCCAACAGCCATCGTGCTGCCTGGGCCCCACTCAGACGCACCAGCCGCACCAGCCGCTCCAGCCGCACCAGCATCTTTCTGCATTTGGAAGCTGCGAACACCACAAAACTGCAAGACCACGAATCGGCCGGCTCAAGTCCCACATGTAAACAGACCACGTGACCGGACAGCCTCATCCTGTTGTTACACAAAGCACAGCGCTGTGCCCAAAGGCAGCTAAGGGCCGGCCCTTCCCTTGTCATCAATCCGGAAGCCCAGGAGACACATCTGTCAACGTGCATCAGGACACACCATCCACCCGATTCTCTCCACATCACACTTGCAACAGCCAGTGGTGAAAGCAAGCAGGTCCAACTTACCCTTTTGAGATCGCAGAAAAGTCAACCGCCATATAGATCCACAGTATTTCCGCCACTTTGCGTCGTCACTGAGAGGAACGGTCCACGGAAGCCGAGGTGCACAATCCAAAGCCGCAACCGCCCGGTCGCGTGGTTCGGCTGCCTTGCCCTCCTTTCCACGGCCCCGCCTGCACACATCAGCATTGGAGGGCCTGCCGTGATTGACAGGCAGCCTGTCCACTCTCTTCAGGTCTAGGGGTGGAAACCGCCCTACTTCCAGGTCCAACTCAGTGACTCCCGTCTTTGCTCCTATTGTTGGCGTTCTACACGTAGGTCTAGCCCTCAGCGTGGGCCCCCTTGGTAGACCTTTGCACATAGCTTTTCCTTTGATTCTAGTCACCTCACACTTTGGAAAGCTTGGAAACCTGGTTGATCCTGACCCAGCTGAATGGCGTCCTCCTCCAGGAAGCCTTCCGGGCTTTACCCCTCCCATCTTCACACAGTGCACAACACCCCTGGGAGGGACCCTCGCATGGTAGCACTATCCTTCCCCCAGTTGTCAGGCGCGTCGGGGGTGTCGTGAGGCTGTCTTGTGTACACACGCTTCTGCCATAGTTCGTGATCTTGCCCTACCTACTGTGATGGTTCCTTTTCTGTGTCACCTTGACCGTCCATAGGATGCCCAGATTCAACATGACGTCCGCTTGTGTCCGGGAGGGCGTTTCTGCATGAGGCTTGCATTTCAACCGGTAACTCTCAAGGAGATTGATGGCGTTCCCCGCTGTGCGTGAGCATGACCCCATCCACTGAGGGCCAGAATGTAAGAAAAGGCAGAGCAAGGAAGAATTGTCCCCTTTTCTTCCGCCTCACTACTTGAGGGGGAACATTTCGTCTCCTCTTCTTCTCCTCTTCTTTCCTTTTTAAGTAGGCTCCACACCCAATGTGGGGCTTGAACTCATGACCCTGAGATCCAGAGTCACATGCCCTGCTCCCTGCCCGAGCCAGGCAGGTGCCCCACTTCTCCTCTTCTTAGACTGGAATTCGTATCATCGGCTCCCCTGGTTGGAAGGGTCTCGCGCCTTCAAACTCAGACGGAATGACAGCCCTGGCTTTCCTGCGTTTCCAGCTTGCTGCTAGGAGTTCGTGGGACTCCTGAGCCTCCGTAAATGCATCAGCCAAATTCCTCAGGATACATTATCCACCAGTGAGGAAGCCATGGACTTCCCTTGGTAGGATCGGTGGGTTCTGAGTGCGGGGAACAAGGCCACAGATCAAAGGCCGAGACTGTGCTGCACCTGTCCCTCTGCGGCCCAGAAAGGCACGTCCGCCCCCAAGTCCTGAGCGCCCACACATACACACGCTCGGATGGAATTGTGATCCCGTGATGCAGAGCACTCAGGACCTCACAGATGGGCACAACTCTGACCGATCACAAAGAAAACCTGGAACTACCACCCACTGATAGGAGAAAGAGAACTTGGCAGCAACCTCGAGGCCCGCTCCTGGCCCCTTTGAATCACGATAGGCTTCCTCCCTCTCAAAGGTCACGGCTCTCCTGACTTGCTTAATCATGTCTTCCTTTTCTTTTTCGTTTCGCTGACGAAGCTTGCACCCATAAACATTCAGCTTCCCCAGTGGAAACCAATGAAGCAACCAGCGCCACTCCTTTTTGGGATACGTGACCCATAGGAACGTGGTCGAAGACACGGGGAAGAACCCTCTACGCAGGTCACCAAAGACACCATTTCCATCAGCCCAGAAGCCAGCCCCCGTGTGCAGGTTCTGATTCGGTCCCTCCTCTGGCCTTCAGAGCAGATGCACTCCACAGTCTCTGTGAGCCTTGCTCTGGGCACCTCCATTCGATTCCGGTGGCTATGAAAGGGATGTCATTTCCTTACTGAATCTTCTTCTGCTTGTCCTGTCTGTCACTGAGAAGAGTGTATGCATATATTCCACCAGGATGATGGGTTTGTAATTCCACTTCTCCTAGAGGTTCTCTCCAGTGGCCACCATATCCTTTTCATTGGTGAAAAGACACGTAAAAACAATGACTTACGTATTCCCAGTGCATCGAACCTCTTCCCGTTATCATACCTAGAAGGCGAACGTCTTCATTTCTCACCATACTTTTTGTCCTGAAGTCCATTTTGTGTGTTGCTACTTTAGCTGAGGTGGCTCTCTCTTCGTCATTCTTTTATAGTGTGGATTTACCCATCCTTGTCCTTCCAACCTGGATCCAAAGTGAAGTTGGGGGTTTTTCTCGCAATCAGAAGATCATCAGCTTTTCTATTTGTATCTAGTCTGACAAACCTCAAAGAGGAAGACATTTAGTGCCGGTACCTCTTCAAAGAGATTTTTTATGCCATTTATTTATTTGTGTGTTTCCTTCTTTTAAGATTTTTAAACTTTTGAGTAATCTCTACACTCTACGTGGGGCTCACATTCACAAGCCAGACACCAAGAGTCGCACGCTCTTCCAGATGAGCCGGCCTGGTGCACCTATTTAGTGCCTTTACGTCCACCAGCCATTGCCGCTGTATTTGGATTTGAACCCCACATCTTACTAGGTGATTTCTCTTCGTCCTATGTGCCTGGCGCATGTTCCCTTTTCTTTCATTTCTTGTCTCACTGTGAATTTGTTATTTTGTTTTTCCATATCCTACCCCACCTTCGTCCTTTTGGAAGTTTGAAGCATGCATGCTTAGCGGTTTCATTTGTGGTTACAATAGGCCTTCTTGATTTGTCTACTCCTAATGTGACGTGGCACTTTCAATATCTCCCCATGCAAAGCAAGATTGTGGAAAACTTTACTTCCATGTAAGCCTCTGCTGATTTCTAGGCACCATTGTTAGGGATTTTAAGTCTTTATAAAATTTGTCAAAGTTATTTCTTGACGTATTTCTTTTTATTCCAGTGACTTATCTATCATACAGTGTTATATGTGTTTCAGGGGTACAATGGAAGGATCCAGCAGTTCCACGTATCACTCGGGCCTCATCAAGACAAGGCACTCCTTAATGCCTTTCACCTATTTCCACAATCCCGCCCACCTGGTCCCACACCACCACCTCCCCTATGTAACCATCACTTTGTTTTCTAGGGTTTAGAGTCTGGTTTTGGTTTGTCTCTCTTTTTTTTCTTTGTGGCTTTGTTTTGTTTCTTAAATTCCACACAGGAGTGAAATCATATGGTATTTGTCTGTCTCTGACTGACTTTGCTCAGCATCATACACTAGCTCCATCCAGGTCGCTCCATCTCAGATCTGCCCACACATCTTTTCAATTCATTACTTTGCACTCATTGAAAGCTTTTCCTTCCACCTGAAGAATACCGGTTAGTATTTTCTCGAAGTACTAGTCTGCTGGGGACACATTCTCTCAGGTTCTTCCCTTTCCTGTGGATCAAAAGTTCTTTATTTCATCTTCATTCTTGAAGTATATTGGGGCAGGGCGAGGATTTCCCCGCTGGGACTTATGATACTGCATTTTCCATTGTTTTCCTTTTTCTTAACTTGAGAAGTCAGCTCCCAGTTTTATCCTCTGAAAGTTGCTGATGTTTTCTATTTGCCGTTGGTCTCAACAGTTTTCCTAAAACGTGCTTAGGCGTAGATTTCTTTTCTTTTGCTCCACGAGGTGTTTGTTCTCAGCGAATATCTACTCAAATAGTGCGTTGCTTCCTTCTCTTTCCTAGTCGTCTGGAACCCCAGTGAAATATCATCTCTTCCTTTCATGCGATCCTCTATGTGTCTTACTGAATCTGGATTTTTCATCTGTGCATCTTTCTGTGTTTCATTCTGGATATCTCTCACAACACATCTCTCGGTCCCCGATTGACCCCTCAGCTCTGTCTGCCCTAGGCTTAGACATATCCATGAAGGAGGGAGCGCCCTGTCGCCGACTCCTTGATCAGTGTCTGCCGGCCTGAAAGGCCAAAGCTGCAGGCTTGCTCCCCTGTGTGGCCTGGGAGAGAGGAAAGGATTCTCCTCCTGGATACGCGGGGATAGTTCTCCGGGCTCTGGGCGACGGGGTGATGATGGAGCCTCAAGAGGATGAAGATGCCGCCCTGACACAGGCAGGCTGAGGGCTCTTAAGGGGTCTGTGGGCCCAGCATGTCCTAGTGAAGGAAACAGCCACACAGTACAAGCATGTGTCTATGGC
>NW_024083462.1:0-6188 GCF_003009895.1 Hyaena hyaena | reverse complement strand
TCAAAAGTTGGAATATGCATATTGTTGGAAAAAAAATAGAGAATGGAGCAAACAAATATTCTAAAAAATAATAACCAAAGACTGTCCCAAAGTAATGACAGATATATCAAAATAAATATCCAGAAAATTTAGAAAACAAATGAGATAAAAATTTTAAAAATCACAACTAGTATAGCATAACTAAACTACAGAAAAACAAGACAAAAAGACCACTTGAAAGTATTTACATCTTGGGGCACCTGGGTGGCTCAGCCAGTTAAGTATCCGACTTCCTCTCAGGTCATGATCTTGCACTTTGTGAGTTCAAGCCCCGCTTGGGGTCTGTGCTAACAGGTCAGAGCCTAGACCCTGCTTCGGATTCTGTGTTTCCCTCTCTCTCTGTTCTTCCCCACTCAAGTCCTGTCTCTGTCTCTCAAAAATAAATAAATGTTAATAAAAAGTTAAAAAAAAAAGAAAGTATCTAGATCTAAAACAAACAAAGAAACAGAAACAAAAAAATATTCCTATAGAATAACAAGGATAAGAAGTAATGAGGATTTATCCTAGAAGTCATATAAGCAAAAAAGAGAGTGGAGTGAAATATTTATTTACTTTTTTTTTAACGTTTATTTTTTTGAGAGAGACAGACATAGTGTGGGGAGAGGGAGGTGGAGAATCCCAAACAAGCTCCACGCTGCCAGCACAGAGCCTTATGTGGGGCTTGAACTCACACAACTGTGAGACTGTGACCTGTGCTGAAATGAAGACTCAGACACTTAACTGACAGCCACCCAGGCACCCCTGGAGTGAAATATTTAAAACATTGCAAGAAAAAAAACTGAACTTATATTCCATATCGAGTAAAGTTACCATTGAAAAATTAAAATTTAAAGACAGAAACAAAACAAACAAAACTGAAGGATTTTATTGTCAGCAAATTTGTCCAGAGTAAAGTCTTAAAAGATACTCATGAGAGCTAGGTTTAGACTAGCAGGTTATAGACAAACAAGGAAAAGGCCAAAACAATCCATGTGGTAATGTATTAACGTTGGTGATATCAGTATAAACTTATATTTAGCTTTTATTTATACAGAAAATTACATATAATTGTATGTATAAATCATATGGCTGAGAGTGCCTAGATACAATGACTCCCCGGTACCTAATGGCAATAAACAACCTAGGGCCTAGATGACAGTTTCTAATATTTTTGCCAATAAAAGGAACCTGTGGTCCCTGAAGAAATGACTGATTCTAGGTTTGACAGCATCAGACACAAGATGAGCCTGAAAAATCCTGAAATTCCAAAAGTACTTAACTGATAATGCAATAATATGATTATGTCAAAAGAGGCAACTGAAAGAGCACAGAGGTGAGAAATTCAACAATCTGAACAATAAAATGAACAAAGCCTTATTGGGTTAGAATCATAAGTATTAAATAAATATTCATGAATGCATATTGATATGAATGAATTTTTAAAATGAGAAAGAATAATATCCCGTGCAGAGGAATTTATGTGGATACTCTGCCCTCAAAGACGTATAGCATATCTCTAACTCATCTGTCCTTAAGTGTGGGCACAGCATAATGACTTCCATCTAAAGAATATAGTATCAGGGGCGCCTGGGTGGTTCCCTCAGTTAAGCATCCGACTCTTGATTTTTGCTCAGGTCAGTCTCATGGTTCATGTCTGGCTCTACACTGACAACACAGAACCTGCTTAAGATTCTTTCTCTCCCTCTCTCTTTCTGCTCCTCCTCTGCTCACACACTCTCTCTTAAAATAAATAAACTTTTTTAAAAATTAAAAAAATAAATAGGGCACCTGGGTGGCTCGGTCAGTTAAGCGTCTGACTTCGGCTCAGGTCATGATCTCACAGTTCATGGGTTTGAGCCCCGCATCAGGTTCTGTGCTGACAGCCAGCTCAGAGCCTAGAGCCTGCTTCAGATTCTGTATCTTCCTCTCTCTCTGACCCTCCCCTACTCACGCTGTCTCTCTCTCTCTCTCAGAAATAAATAAAACATTAAATTTTTTAAAATTTTTTAAAAAAGAATACAGTATGGATAGTTGGATGAAGGAAAGAGTAAGGAGACTAACTTTGTGGGGAAACCTGATAAATACTACCTAACCCAGATAATCAAGGTTAACTTCACTGTGGTAAGGTCAGTGACTATATGATAAGAATGTAACTTTACCTCTGTGGCCAAACCCCTAACCCCATTCTATTCATAACGAGAAACACACAAATATCAACTTATTCTTTTCACCAAACAGTATGAGGAAAACTGAGTATCCACATGCAAAAGAATGAAATTGGACTCCGACCTCCTGTCTTATTCAAACATTAATTCTAAATGGATCAGTGGCCTAAATGTAAGTGCCAAAACTATGAAAGTCTAGAATACAACATAGGTGTACATCTTTGTGGCCTTGGATTAGGTATGTTTTGTTGCTGTTATGGCATCTAAAGCACAAGCAACGACAGAAAACACAAATGATTTGGCTTCATCAAATTTAAAACCTTTGTGCTTCAAAGGATGCTACCAAACAAAATTAAAAGACCACCCATAGAATATATGAAAATATTTATAAACTGTATGACTCCTCATGGTCTAGCATCCAGAATATATTAAGAACTCTTACTACTGGGGGGGCCTGGGTGGCTCAGTCAATTGAGTGTCTGATTTCGGCTCAGGTCATGATCTCACAGTTCGTGAGTTTGAGCCACATGACAGGCTCTGTGCTGACAGCTTGGAGCCTGGAGCCTGCTTCGGATTCTGTGTCTCCCTCTGTCTCTACCCCTCCCCTGCTTATCTTCTGTCTCTCTCTCTGACCTTCAAAAATAAATAAATGTAAAAAAAAAAAAAAAAAGAACTCTTACTACTCAAAATGAAAATAAAAATAATTCAATTTAAAAATGTGCAAAAATATCGAATAGACATTATCGAAAAGGAGATATACGACTGGCAAATTAGGAAATGAGAAGAGTCTCAGCATTATTAGCATCTGGAAAAGGTAAATCAGAACCACAATAATCATGTCACATACACCAGGACGTCCAATTTGAAAAAGACAGGTGATACGTAGTGTTGACAAAGATGTGGAGAAATTAGAATTTTCCTACATTGCTGGGTGGGAACGTAAAATGGAACAGCCACTACAGAAAATAATTTGACGGTCCTCAAAACGTTGAGTAGGGCACCATGTGATCAAGCAATTCTACTCCTTAGGCACATATCCAAGAGATTAAAAACATATGCTCACACAAAAACTTGTACTCAAACATTTATAGCAGCATTATTTGTAATCATCAAAAAGCAGAAACAGCCCAATTGAGCACAAACTGATGCATTGAAAAATAAAATATAGTATATTCATACAAGTGAATATTATTTATCCACAAAAATGAATAAAGCACTAACACATGCAACACCATAGGTGGATCTTAAAATCATTATACTAAACGAAGGAAGCCCAAAAAAGAAGACCACATACTATGTGAGTCTATGTTTATGAATTGTCCCAAATACAAAAATCCATAGAGATACTAAGTAGGTTAGTGTTTTCCAGGGGATTGGGGAGTAGGAAATGAGTATGGGATTTCATTTGGGGGTGACAAAATTATCCTGGAATTAGATGGGGGGAAAGGATGCAGAACCCGGTGTATATACTAAATGGAATATATATCCTAGACGACATCCAAGAACAGAAAAAGATCAAATTAAAACCAAAGAAATCTGATCGGTGCATAGACTTCATTTAATAACAATGTATCAAATAGATTCATTAATTGTGACAAATATACCACAGTCATGCAAGACACTGGTGATAGGGAAAACTGGATAAGGGGCATATGGGATTCTCTGTATTATCTTCTCATTTTCCCTGTAAATCTGAAACTATTCTAAAATTAAAATTTTCTTTTTTTTTTTAATTTTTAATGTTTTATTTATTTCTGAGAGAGAAAGAGAGACAGCATGAGCTGGGGAGGGTCAGAGAGAGAAGGAGACACAGAATCTGAAGCAGGCTCCAGGCTCTGAGCTAGCTGTCAGCACAGAGCCTGATGCGGGGCTTGAACCCACGAACTGTGAGATCATGACCTGAGCTGAGGTCGAACGCTTAACCGACTGAGCCACCTAGGCGCCCCTAAAATTAAAATTTTCTTAAGAGACATTCAATTTTTAAAATATTTTTATATATTAAAAACTTTCTAATGTTTATTTTTGAGACAGAGAGAGAGACAAAGTGTGAGTGGAGGAGGGAGAGTGAGGCACAGAACCCAAAGCAGGCTCCAGGCTCTGAGATATCAGCATAGAGTCCGACACGGGGCTCAAACTCAGGAACGAACCGTTGAGATCATGACCTGAGCTGAAGTCGGATGTTTAACTGACTGAGCCACCAGGCGTACCAGGAAACTCTCAGTTTTGAAGTACTGGTATTACTTTCCATTATAAAGATAAATAGATGAAAAAACAACAACAATATACAAACTAACATAAAAAAAACCTTAAATAATTTGCCTATGGTCATAACTCAGTAAATACCAAAGCTGGCATTTGGACGTAGGCACTCTGGCTTTAGAGACTATGCTTTTGACCATTGTGCAGAATGTTTTCTGATCTACTTTCCACCCTTTCCCATGTCTCTGAGTGCTGACTTGTATGATTCCCTTCCCCAGCTTCAAGATGTATTTGAATAGTATGGAGTCTAGCAAGCAAGGGATTGGAGGTGGTAAAGAGAGGGGTTTGGGCAGCTAGCCCCCATGTCTCTCCTTACAGGGTTATTTTAGGCTGGTTGCTTTCCTAATGTATCAACCAAAGGCTTTAGCTCCTGTCTGCAGATCCTTTCCATGTCACTTTCTTCAGATTCCAGTAACATGTTTCTCCCCAGCCCCTCAAGCCTAAGTACTATATTATCCTCTATGGTTCCCTTTCACCTTGCTTGCATCTCTGTGAATAGAATTCATATTAAACTCTTCTCATGATATTCAATTCAAATAGACTACCCTTGCCAGTCAAGGCCCTTCCCGATACCAACAATATATTAATTCTTAACTTACTGGCTAAAAGCACAGATTAATACTATAATGTAGGCAAAGTTTACCTTCAGTGGCCCTCTCTCTCACTTTGCCATCTAATTCTCCCAAATATAGATTGAGGGTTTTGTTTTGTTTTTTAGGGCAAACACAGTATTTATTCATCTTTACCTCCATTTGAGAATTTAGTATACCACATACAGGTTCTCAGTACCTAACTTGTTTGAATGAATGGATGGATGAATGGTTGAATGAATGAATGAATCCCATCTCTCTCTTTTTGGCCACATTCTCCCACAATGCACCTATGTCAACAACCACTGAGTTTGATGGCTCATGGCTCATGGACACAATCCAGTTTGGTCCTTTCTTTGTAGTTAGCCTTATATTGGCAAACACTGTGATATCAAGGTAAAGCCACACAAATTATCACCATGTTTAGGTTTTATGCCTTATCTATCATCTTAATGAAAAGTAGCCTAAAACAAAATATAAACCAAAAGCTTAATGGAGTTCTATATTGCATACACCAGAAAAAAATGGAAGTATCAAGAGATAATATGAAAGGAAAAACAAACAACAACAAGGAAAACAAGAAAACAGATCACCACTTACCTTAGACAATAACAAAGGACATAGTAATAATGAGATAGGGTAGCTTTTATATCTTCTTTGATAACAGGCCTGAGACACACAAAAAATAATGCCCATAAGGCCATCAACTGAATTTCTGAGTCTTAGTTAGTCTCATTTCTCAATTATTCTCTTATACAGGGAACATGTATAACACTTTAGGGTTCAATTCTCTCCTGCAAAGATGAACATGAGTGTATGGGTCATTGACTAATCTCGATGAGCTACTGTAAGAACATGATAATTGTGGAATATTATAGGAATAATGCATCAGAATAGACTAATAATAGCAGAAACAAAAGACATTACTGACAGATTTGAGGCTGTTGAGTTTACAGAACTTGTCCACTTATTCAAATACTATGAGGCATCATTTATGAGCCTTTGGTCTACATTTGATAAATGTTCCCATAATCCTACTTCAGGTAAATGTTTCACTTCCCTAAATCAAAAGGAAATCAAATCTAAAGCTGTAACTAATGTACCACAGTTCTGGTTACAAAAGATACTACCAAAATTTATTTTATTCTTATTATAC
>NW_024083461.1:4640-6219 GCF_003009895.1 Hyaena hyaena | reverse complement strand
GAAATAGGCTCCAGGCTCTGAGCTGGCAGTCAGCACAGAGCCCGACGCGGGGCTCGAACCCACGAACCGCGAGATCATGACCTAAGCGAAAGTCGGACGCTTAACCGACTAAGCCACCCAGGTGCCCCTTTATTGATTTAGTTTGAAAGAGAGACAGAGAACCAACAGGTGATGGGTGGAGAGAGTGGTAGACAGAGTATCTGAAGTGGGCTCTGCTGATGGCAGGGAGCCTGATGCGGGGCTGAATTCATGAAACCTGAGATCAAGATTTGAGCTGAAGTCAGATGCTTAACCTACTGAGCCATGCAGGCGCCCCTGATTTTTTTTGTTTGTTTGTTTTTTAAAGAGTATCCATGCAGTATGTGTCTTTTGCTCTATGGCTTATTTGATTTAGCAAAATACAATCCAGGTGCATCCTTGTTCTGCCAAGTGGCAGTGTTGCCTTCTTATTTATAACTGATTATTCCCATATGTGTGTGTACTAAATGTTCTTTGTCACCCTATTCATTTATTTTTAAAATGCAATTTATGTATTTATTTTTAAAGTATGCTCCTTGCCCAATATGGAGCTTGAACTCTGAACCTTGAGATTAAGAGTCCCGTGCCCAACCACTGAGCCTGCCAGGTGCCCCTTTTTTGTCACTTTAAACATTCACACCACAGGGTGTCTGGGTGGTTCAGTCACTTGAGCGTCTGACTTCACTTTGGTCATGATCTCACGGTTTGTGGGTTCGAACCCTGCATCTGGCTCTGTGCTGACAGCTCAGAGCGTGGAGCCTGCTTCGGATTCTTTGTCTCCCTCTCCATCCGCCCTTCCTCCGGTTGGGCACTGTCTTTCTTGGCCTCTAAAATATGAATACATATTAAAAAAAAAAACAAAACACCACCACCTTTAACAATGTTTCCGTATATTGGCTATTGTGAATAATACTGCTGTGGATGTGCAAGTGTAGGTAATTTGTGGTAATTCTGATTTTGTTTCCTTGGTATACATATCTAACAATGGCAGTGGTGGGCCATATGCTGGTTCTGTTTTTAATTTTGTTTTGGTACTCCCTAATATTTTTCCATAACTTGTCTGTCTGTATTCCCAGCAACAATGTTCAAGGTTTTTTTTTTTCTCCACGTCCTCATTAGCATGTGCCTCTTGTCTTTTTTTTTTTTTAAGAAGAACCATTGTAACAGGTATGAGGTGATACATTTTGGTTATGATTTGCATTTCCCTTATGGCTAATGAGTGTGAGGGCATTGTGGCCACTGGCATGTCCTTTTCACTGTCTTCTGTATTTCTTTGCTCTGATGCAACTTTTCAGTTAGGTACAGTGGTAGTTGTTTTCGCCATTTGTCTATGCTTTTGACTTCATATTAGAAAAATCATTGACAAGAATATAGTTAGGAGGATTTTCCAGACATTTTAAGTTTTGATGTCCTGTGTTTAAGTGTTCGTTCAATTTAAAGTTCATTTCCCCAAGTGTTAGAAGATTGGGGTACAGTTTTATTGTTTTGTTATTTGGATATTCAGATTTCCGGGAGGAGAGTATTCTTTCCCCAGTGTATTATTATTTTTTTTTTTTTTTTT
>NW_024083461.1:0-3955 GCF_003009895.1 Hyaena hyaena | reverse complement strand
TTTCTCCACATCCTCGCCAGCATCTAGAGTTCTCTGATTTGCTCATTTTAGCCACTCTGACTGGCGTGAGGTGGTATCTCAGTGTGGTTTTGATTTGTATTTCCCTGATGAGGAGGGATGCTGAGCATCGTTTCATGTGTCTGTTGGCCATCTGGATCTCCTCTTTGGAGAAGTGTCTGTTCATATCATCTGCCCATTTCTTCACTTCCCCCAGTGTATTCTTGACATAATTGTCAAGGATTAATTGATTGCATGTGTGTGGATTTACTTCTGGGCTCTTTATTCCATTACACTGGTCTGTTTTTATGCTTTAGTGCTATTTTATGGTTTAGTACCATATCGTTTTGATTACTACAGCTTCAAAATGGAGTTTGAAATCAGAAATGTGCCGCCTTCAGCTTGGAACTTCTTTCTCAAGAGCGCTTTGGTCAATAGTGCTTTGGTTAACTCAGTGCCAGTGTCTTCTGTGGACCAGGCAGCTGGAGTCTCTTCTGTTCAGAGACTGTTGTAGCAGCTGCCCTGTGGCTGATAGAGATGCCCGAGCTTTTGTTTTTTAAGCATCTCCACATGTCTGTGATAATCGTCTCCAGCCATCCTTTCTTAGTGCCTCTACTCTCTTTTCTGCTGCACAGTGTAGTAGTCCCTCTTAATTGGGCCCTTGAGCTCTAGGAGTCTAATGTCATTCATAGACAGCTATTGATTTTTGTTAGTCTGAAAAATGACATCTTATAATCTACTGTCCTGCTGACATCAGTCACGTAGGATGCTTTTCTGAGTCTGTTGTGTGCAGGGTAGCTCTGGAATACTCCTGGCCATCTAGTTCTTTTCCTACAATATTTCTATCCTCTCTGTGCCCTGTAGATGCTCACCTAGGACTTACAGGAAATGTGTAGAATAGGATGAACGTGATGCAGACATGACTACGTGGCTTCAAAGGGGGACTGTTTCCGGTTAATGGCAGCTGGGGAAGGTGTAAATCAATACTTTGTTTGGATTACCCTAGGCACCTTTGTTTGTTCAACCAGACTTTGGTGCCATTGTTGAAGGCCACACCTCATTCCTGTCTTCTTTGCTGTTGACTGCTTGTACATTTGTGGGTTCTACTCCTTTGGTAGTTCTGTGACTTTGTATACAGGTGTAATCACTCCTTTTCAGGCCACCACATCTAACCCATTTCTCTCATTGGACTTTCTGTTCACTGTAACATTCACCCCTGAACATTTTGCCGTGAGATGTTCAGTGTCCTTTAACTGACCTTGAATAGCAGCAAATGTCTTGGGAATGCATTTTCTCACAATCTTCTATTCAGGGAAACATCAGTATCAAGAAAGGTCCTACAGAGAGCTAAGAAAAGAGAAGTAAGGTTTAGATTTTGGCTCTGTTACTTTCATCATATCCTAAATTTTTGTCCTTCCATTGAGCTATCCATAATGCTTAGTCTTTAGGGGCCCAGTAATGCAGAGCGGGCATTCCTTCACGTGAATTACAACTACTGTGCCTAGAAAAGCATCTAATCAACTCGTGCCTATGTGAGACAGGTGCTTATGTGTGATGGGCTTACCCCCTCACGTTAGTCACCATGTATTTCATCAGAGTTTCTTTGCTTTGAGGTTGTTGCTGTGGAGCAGAGGATGCAGACTCACCCCTTGAACAGAACATTTCAGTAGGTGTGTCAAAGGCCAGCGCACCCAAAGCAGCTCTGTCTTCCTGGAAGAGCCATCCCTGTGAGACGTGTGGTCCGGTCTTGAGAGACATTTTCCGCTTGGCTGAGCACCAGGGAAAACCAAGCAGCAAGAAACTGTTGAGGTGTGGGGCATGTGCAAAACGATTTTATTTCAGCGTAAACTTCCAGCAGCTGCCAGAGCAGCACATGGGAGAGAAACCAGTCAGTAGTGTGGACACGGCTTCTTTTGTGGAGGGATATGGATTCTATGATTCAGGAAAGCCCCTCACCTGTACTGAGGTTCAGAAGGAATTCGTGCCTGGCTCTGGGCATCTACAGCAAGACGCCACTCATACTGAAGAGAAGCCAAACACAATCAGCCAGTGCAGGGCAACTTTACAGAGCCGTAAAGGTCATTACACTTGGGGAGATTGCAAGACAGCCTTTGGTCCCAAGCATGCACATGTTCAGGATCAGGGTGTCCAACCTGGCAGACCGTGTTTTGTGTGCAGTGAATGTGGGAAAACATTCAGGTACAAATCTTTATTTGCTATCCACCAGAGATTCCATACTGCAGAAAGACATCATGAGTTTGGCAAAGGTGGAAAATCCATTAGGCAGAGGTCTATCCTTAGTCAACATGGAAGGACTCACACTGGGTCCAGGCAGTACACGTGCATCAAATGTGGGAAATCCTTAAGCCACAAATCTATGCTCATTCATCCCCAGACAGGGCACAGTGGAGAAAATGATTATGTTTGCAGTGCATGTGCAAAATCTTTTAGCCATAGTTCAATTTTAATTACTCAGAGGTTTCAACCTAGAGAGAGGCCTTATCAGTGTGGTGACTGTGCAAAATGTTTTACCTCTCTCTCTGTTCTCAGATATCATCAGAGATCTCACAGGGGTGAAAGGCCTTATCAGTGTGGTGAATGTGCGAAGTGTTTTATCTCTCTCTCTGTTCTCAGATATCATCAGAGATCTCACAGGGGTGAAAGACCTTATCAGTGTAGGGAATGTGGGAAGTCTTATATCTCTAGTACTGGCCTCCGTTATCACCGCAGAGTTCACACTGGAGACAGGCCTTATAAATGTCATGAATGTGACAAATCTTTTTTCTCTAGATCTGACCTCCATTATCATCACAGAGTTCACACTGCAGAAAAGCCTTATCAGTGCAATGAATGTGGCAAGTCCTTTTTCCAAAGAAACATCCTCAATGCACACATAAAGATTCACTCAAGTGAAAGGCCTTATAAGTGTAATGAATGTGGGAAATCTTTTAAGTGTAAGGCAACATTCATTAAACACCAGAGAGTTCACACAGGAGAAAGACCTTATGAATGCAGTGAATGTGGAAAATCTTTTAGTACAAGTTCTGTCCTTCGTTCTCATCAGAGAATTCACACTGGAGAAAGGCCTTATGAATGTAGAGTGTGTGGGAAATCTTTTACCACTAGTTTTGTCCTCCATAACCACCAGAGGGTTCACACTGGAGAGAGGCCTTATGAATGCAGTGAATGTGGCAAATCTTTTACTGCTAGTTCTGCACTCCATTATCACCAGAGAGTTCACACTGGAGAGAAGCCTTATGAGTGCAGTGAATGTGGCAAATCTTTTACCACTAGTTCTGCCCTCCAGTGTCATCAGAGAGTTCACACTGGAGAAAGGCCTTATGAGTGCAGTGAATGTGGCAAATCTTTTACCACCAGTTCTGTCCTTCATGAACACCGGAGAGTTCACACTGGAGAAAGGCCTTACGAGTGCAGTAAATGTGGGAAATCTTTTACTGCTACTTCTGCCCTTCGTTATCACCAGAGAGTTCACACTACAGAGAGGCCTTATGAGTGCAGTGAATGTGGCAAATCTTTTTTCTCTGTCTCTGACCTCCAGTGTCACCAGAGAGTTCACACTGGGGAAAGGCCTTATAAATGTGGTGAATGTGGCAAGTCCTTTCTCCGAAGAAATAGCCTCAATGTACATATAAAAGTTCACTCAGGTGAAAGGCCTTATAAATGTAATGAATGTGGAAAATCTTTGAACTATAAGTCGACATTCATTCAACACCTGAGAATTCACACAGGAGAAAAGCCTTATCTCTGCAATGAATGTGGAATGTCTTTCAGTCATAGTCGTGCCCTCCGGATTCATCGTCACTGTCACCTTGAAAGAAGTCCTTATGAGTGTAGTCAGTGTGGGAAGTCTTTTACTTCTAATTCTTCCTTCCTTTCACACCAGAGAATTCACACTGGAGAAAAGCCTTATGAGTGCAGTGAATGTGGGAAATCTTTT
>NW_024083460.1:0-6229 GCF_003009895.1 Hyaena hyaena | reverse complement strand
ACTGGGAACATTAAATTTCTTCTGTTGTCTGCTCTTTAATTTTTTTCCTGCAATAAAGCCGAATGATTTTTCTGACAATGGGGAAAAGGGCAGGAAGTGGGCACAGGGAAAAGAGGTGATAAAGAGCATTTAAATCCAGTAAGATAACCTAAAATCTGAAAAACCTGAAATACCATTTGTAGCCCATCAAGTTGGCCAAGACGCACACAGGGGAGCGCGCACGCACGCACGCGCACACACACACACACACACACGCAAATTACGGTAACCAGGAGACTCTGCAGGGGAAATGGACGTACTCTTTTTACTAGCTGTGCTGGCTGGCATGAATGCAAATCAGTACAATACTTATGAAGGAGCCATTTGGCAACACACAGGAAAAGTCTTTAAAATATCCTGCAAGGATATTTTATTGTGGATCCTGCAAGTCCACAATTTAGAAGACCATCCGGTATGCTAGCGAAGATTTGGCTTGACAAGGAAGGATTCATTCATCAGAGTATGCAGTGTTGGGTTTAAACACAAGGAAAGAACTAGGCACCACCTGAATGTCCAACAATGCGGAATGATTACAGAAGTGTTAAAGATCCATCAATACACTCTGCAGGCACTGAAGATGACGTTTCGGAAGCCTGTTGAATAACATGGAAAGAAGTTCAATGGGTTGGTTTTTGTTTGGTTTTAGTTTCTGAAGAAGCAGGTTAAGAAACACCACACATCAGAACCATTCTATAACAGTGTGTTAAAAGGGAAGGTGGGAGTGGGGAGTGAGGAAGGGCGGGGGAGAGAGGGAGAGAGGAGAGCCTGGGAAAACAGCACACCAAAAAGTGTTTGTCCCCCAGTAGTAGAATCATGGCGAACAATTACTCTCTTGGTTTTCCCTCATCTGATTTCCTTCTCCTGTCTGATGTTTCTACCATGAAATTGTATCACCTGTGTAGTGAAGGAAGCGAGAATGAAAGTGCTTTTTAAACCAAACCATAAGGAGAAGAGGCAGCCTGTAATCTATCAAGTGGCACAGATTAGCAAGATTATTCATAACGCCTTTGGTGGGTGTGAGGGGAGGTGAGAGGTCGGGAGGACAGGAGGAAGAGGGAGGAAGAGGAGGAGGAGGGGATGAAAGGAAGGAGGAAGAAGGGAAGACAGGAGGGAGAGAGAGAGAGAGAGAAGGAGAGAGAGAGAGAGAAGGAGAGAGAGAGAGAGAGAAGGAGAGAGAGAGAGAGAGAGAGAGAGAGAGACCTGCACTCCCAGTACAATACAATACACTGCTGGTGGGTTAGGGGGGCAAAGAGGGGGGCTGTAAACCGGGTGGGAGCCAAGATTTGGCTCTGCTGGCTGACTCGCTCCTGGCATGTCTTCATCGCAAGGTGGCCTCCTCATCGGTGTCTTCCTCGAAATCCTTGACGTCAGCACTGGTGGACTGCCTGGCCCAGGCTCCCCTTTCGGCCTCTCGTTCTTTATGCGACTTGAATCTCCCAACGAAAATTTTGCGGTAGTTCAGGAACATGCCATTCATCGCGTCAATGGCCCGCTCTGCGGACTCCTGCTTCTGGAAGTGCACAAACCCGTAGCCCTTTGGCCCCTTTTCGTCGCAGGCCACTTTGCAGGAGAGGATGTTGCCAAAGGCCGAGAAGATGTTGTACAGCGCCTTGTTGTCGATGGTCTTGCCCAGGTTCTTGATGAAGACGTTGCCCACCCCACTCTTGCGGAGCGAGGGGTCCCGCTGGGACCACATGATGCGCACGGGCCTGCCCTTGATGACATCAAAGTTCAGGGTTTCCAGGGCCCGCTTGGCGTCCACCGGTTGCTGGTAGTTGACGTACGCGTAGCCCAACGAACGGCGGGTGATCTTGTCCCTGCAAATGCGGATGGAAAGGATGGGCCCCGCGGGGCTGAACTTCTCGTAGAGCATTGCCTCTGTCACTTCAGGGTGCAGGTCGCCCACGTACAGCGAGGCCATAGGAAAGTCTGGGTTCCCCTCGGAGCCCCTGCTGGTCTCCTCATCCGCATCTGCATCCGTGGCTGCGGCTGCAGCCGCCGCCGCAGCCGCCGCCACCTCCGCAGCCGCAGCCGCAGCCGCAGCCGCCTCCCCTAAGGAAGGCGCCGCAGCCTCCGCTGCTGCTGCTGCGGCTGCTGCGGCTGCTGCGGTGGCGGAGGCGGCTTCAGCCGCGCTAGCCTCCGCAACCACTGCCGCCACCGCAGCCCCCGCCTCCTCCCCCTCTGCCAGGGCGGCCGCCGCCTCCCCCCGGGTGGCCTCCGCCACTGCCTCCTCCACTGAGGCCGCGGCCTCCACCTCAGCCTCCACCTCTGCTTCCGCCTCCGCTACGGAGGCCTCCGCCACAGCCTCTGCCACGGTCGCCGCCGCAGCCTCCGCTGCCGCTGCAGCCGCCGCCGCCACCGCCGCCGCCACTGTCGCCGGTGCCGCCACGGTCGCCGGTGCCGCCAGGCCGCTGCCGCGACCTCCCTTCCCGCGAGCTGGGGGGCAGAGAGGCGGGAAAGGGCAAGAGGGCGGGTGGCCGCTGGAACCCGGGTCGGGGGCGCGAGCGGGAGTTGGGGCCGGGGACCCGCGGCCAGCCGATCTGGCGAGTCCAAGTCACTTGGGATAGCAAGCGCTGCCAGGAGCGCGCCGGTGCGAGTCGCCGCAGCCTGCAGCCTGCTGCTGCCGCCGCCGCCTCTCGATCGTGGGCTAGCGTGCGGGGCGCGGGCGGGCAGGCGGCGTGTGGTGGGGGACGGGGGGTGTTGGCGTCTGTGGTCCGGGCAGCTGGGAAGGCTTCTGTCTCTTTGGTTCCCCCTGTGGCTGCTGCGGGGCTGTGGGGCCGCGGGCGGTGGGAGGGGGCGGGGGCGGGGGCGGTGGTGGGAGCCGGAGGCTTGGGGAGAGAGAGTGGGGGTGAGCCTTCAGTCTCTCAGGTTGCCTGGATATTTATGAAGATGAAGCCAGGGAAAGGGCTCCACTGTGGACTGGGGAATACAGTTTAGATTTAGGCGGTTTTGTTTTATCTCCCCGCACACCCCCCTCCAGCCCCCAGAGAACATTTAAATGATTAAATCAAGAACCTTGCAAGAACGGGTGGGTGGCATTGAGAATACACTTGCCCGGCCTAAACAAAGCCGAGAAAAATGGTTTTCTCACATTCAAGGGTTCTCCCCACTTCAGCTCATACACACACTCTGCAGCATCGCTGCCAACCAAGGAAACACCTATTCTGAGCAGGACCTGGGGCCAGTGGGGCAAGCTCCCCCTGCAGCCTGCTGACCCATTTTCTCAGAGATCCCTCCCGCTTTTCCAGCTCTTTTCCTCCTCTGCAACACTTGCAAAAGAGGGAATAAAGAACACAAGGGCACGTATTCATTCATTCATAATGCCATGCCACAAATATTTATGGAGCCTGTGCCGGTCCCAGGGACACAGGGGTCTGGGAAGCAGGACGCATAAGCTGGTTTGGGGCTTGTCCTTGGGAACGGACAGTCTGGGCTGGAACCTTGTCCCTGCTCCAGATTACAGGAGAACTAGGGACATGGGGTTCTTCCACACATCCCCTCCCCAGTTCCTCCCACACACCCAGCCTCAGTACGTGCAGCCTGACAGTGGGGGAATCAAGAACACCCTGTCCTTAGTGCTGTCCTCGATGATACTCTGAGGAAAGCCAAACCAAGGGCTCGGGACAGGGCCCGGTCCAGAGCCAAGCACTTGTTTGTTCTTGGCTCTGCCTTCAAGGTGCTAAGGTACTAACGTGAACCAAGAAATGCACATCCATGTTCAAAACAAAAACAAAACCCAAAATCTCTAGAATGAGGTGCCTGGTCCCACTTAATCAGCTAATATTTGTGAAAGCCTTATCGAGTACTTGGCACTGGGAGCTAAAGGACAGGCCATGAGATAACTGAGCAGTGAGTGTTGACGTATTGGTGGTGTGGAGTGGGGTGAGAAAAGGTGAGGTGTGTGTGTTGTGGGAGCAGAGAGGCCACACGGGGCCAAATGCTGAGGGGATAGATAAGTGAGCAACCAAGAGAATAGAGTATAACAGAAGCTAGGGTCTTACTTGCTCCAGAAAGGAGGACCTAACCACTAACTCTTCCTGGTAGGAGTCAAGTGAGGCTGCACAGAAGATGAAACCCCCGATGTGAACCAATGTCGAGGCAGGAAGGAAGGCATTCCAAACAGAGGGATCAGATTGCGCACAAGGCCCTGTGGCACGCTAGCACACACAAAGCCACTTCTGGTCATGCCTAATAATCTGGCGTGGGCAGAGCTCATGGTCTTCAAGAGCATAGAGCATGAGATGGAGCTGGAAGGTGTGGAACCCTGAAAAGCAAGCTAAGATGCTTGGACTCTGTACCCAAGTCTATGGGCACCACTCAGCACATTTAAGAAGGCAATCAGTGGGTGTGATCGGATCCTTGGAGTACAAAATAAATGTCAATACAGAAAGCAGTTAAGAGAGTAGATCTTATAAGTTTTCATTACAAGAAATATATGTGTAACTATGTGAGGTGATAGATGTTAACTGAACTCATTGTTTTATATATATGTATATATACATACGTATGTATATATATATATATATATATATAATTATTGTGTTGTACACCTTAACCTCATACAATGCTATATGTCAATTAAGGCTCAATAAAACTGGGCAAAAGAACCCATCAGTGCACATATAAATGTGCATGTGCCCTCCCCTGCACACAACTGAGACAGAGAGGATAGAACAAAAAGAAGACAGTCAGATGTGACCAGTTCCAGAAGAGATAGAACAACCATTCCTTCTGTCCCTCCTTCCCCCCACCCCCCGTAAATAGGAGTTCTCACTTACTGTGAACCAGGCATTGAACTGCGTGGACTTTGGTGTCAGATGTAAAAAATTATAGAACCATAGTGCCTTCCCTCAGGACACTCACTCCACTAAAGCTCAGGCTGCCCATACAAATAACAGAAATGCCAGCGGAGGGCTATAGGTGCTGCTATGTGATTGGACTACGGCGGCCATGGGATTTCATCTGCCCAGCACATATTGTCTCCTCCCCCTCATTCCTGCCCATCCACCTTCCTTGGGTAAATAAAGCCGTTTTCTGTGGTGGCAATGTTGGCTGGACCTAGGCAGTTGCACATGACAGAGCAAACCTGAGCCTGCGGAACTGACCAAGTCACGGTGGGGTGTGAGGCAGTGAGAACTTTCCTAGTGCTGGCTGGAAAGCATCCCAAGGTGGCTGAGAAGCAGACACACAGACACATACCTCGTCAGCTTGCAAAATTCAGCCCACTGCCCCTGGACAGGGCTAGTGCCAACAAAGGAAAAGGACAGAGGCGTAGGAAAAGCCTGCTGTACAGCCGATGTTTGACCAAGGTGATCACTGTCACTGCTGTTAAGAGCCATCTGTTGGAGGCCTAGGTTGCTTGTAGGCAGGAGGCAGATGAGCTGTGCCTCACCGTTCCAGGTGGCCATCCAAGAGGGCCCCAAGGAGGCAGAGGCTAAGCGGGGAAGCCAGGATTGCCGGGGGGTAGAGGATGTGCAGGTGATGAGAAGAATTTCTCGACCCATTGTTAGGAGACAGAAATGCCAAGCAGGACCGACTCAAGCAACCAGGACTCCACAACATCTCTTCCTCTAGCTTTGACTTCCAGCCCACAGAGCCAACAGAAATCAGTAAAAAAGCAGGACAAAGAGGTTTGAAGAAGTCATGCTATGGCCAGCAAATCCGCGAGCCTGTCAAACCTGAAGACAATCCCTAAGCCCCTGAACCTCCAGCAACAGGAACAGGGCTAGAAGGGAAGAAGGTGCAAGACTACTCCTGAGACACACCAACATTTGGAAGTTTCAGCTGAGGATGATAAGCCAGCGGAAGAGTTTGAGAAGGACTAGGTGGTAAAAGGGCTGTCCCCAAACCTGACTTGCATCGTCCAGTCTCAATGTCCTCACTCAGGTCCTGTTTCCAGTGCTCCTGGCTGCACGTGCATGGGAGTTGGCCTAAAGAGAAATGTCAAAGACTTTGTGTGCCAGGGTTTAGCTTCTCTTTCTGTTCATTTCTCAGTGGAGCTTTAAAAGGAGATAGGTTCAGATACAGAGACATTTCTTTTTTCTTTTTTTTTTTATTTATTTATTTTTTTTACAAATAGTTTATTGTCAAATTAGTTTCTACATAACACTCAGTGCTCATCCCCAAAGTGCCCTCCTTCATGCCCCTCCCCCCCCTCCCCCCCACATCCATCAGTCCTCAGTTTTTGTCA
>NW_024083459.1:0-6231 GCF_003009895.1 Hyaena hyaena | reverse complement strand
TTTTTAACTATCATCTGATCCAATATTCTGCCTATTGGAAACAAGAAATCCATCAAACATTTTCTATATTCATGTAATAAGAGACTGCATTAAAAAAGTCTATTTTTTTTCAGTGTTTGACTATTTTAACCCTTGCCCTTCCTTCTGCCCCACATCTTGGCAGATTGACAAGACCAGTGCTCCCCTGTTTGACACCAGTGGGTGTTAGAAAGCATGAAAGCCCTTCAATAGACATGAGAATCCTTACCCCTGTCCCTCCTCCTAATAATGATAAAATCTCCAAACAAATAATACTTCCCTACTATTTCAAATGATTCTTACACGAGCTTGGGAATCCCTTGCTTTTCTATCACGTAATAATCCTTGTCCTATATATTTGGTATGTGTATAGTGTTATCAGTCTTATTGTTTATTTTTATTTATTTTTTATTTTTAATGTTTATTTACTTATGAGAGAGAGAGAGAGAGAGAACACAGGCAAGGTAGGGACAGAGAGAGTCGGGTGGGGCAGAGAGAGAGAATCCCAAGCAGTCTCTGTGATGTCAGCACAGAGCCTGATGCGGGGATCAATCATACAAACAATGATATAATGACCTGAGTCAAAATCAAGAGTTGGATGCTTAGCCAACTGAGCCACCCACACAGGTACCCCCATTTTTATATTTTATTGACATATAACATATTGGTTTTAGATGTATAATATAAATGGTTCGATATATGTGTACATTGTGAAATGATCACCACAATAAGTCTAGTTAACATCCTTCACCATACATATGTACAATTTTTTTCTCCTTTTTTCCTTTTCTTTGTCATCATTCTTGATACTCAAACCTAATATTGGTTGGTGGTCCATTTTGCCTATACAACCTGGACAAAACAATTGGTGATATGAATAGGATAGTCTAGGCCATGACCATCCCCATTATAGCTCCTTTGATCTTGTTCTGCCTTGCTAACTGGCTCTGCTGCTTGATGGCCAGCATACACTTTGAGTTGCTGTTTGCTACTTCATTTGCGCTTTTAGATGTAATGCTTTGTGCTGAATTTTATTAGTTCTTCTGAGTCTCTGTTATAGGTTTTATAGACCTAAGTAAGAATTTTTGATAACAACATTGCATTTACAGATACGAGCATACGGATACTCCTTTTTTTTTTTTTTTTTTTTTCCTGTTTTACGGATACTCCTTATATGTTACTCTAAAAGCCATATGTCTCTGCCCATACCTATCAGTGTCTTGGGACAAATTATGATTCTCACTTCCACCATAAGCTATAACGGACAGTAGAATCAGAGGGAAAAGTCTTATCCTGTGACTAATTGGTTGTGTGCCTCAACCAACCAATGGTCCTCATGCTATAGAGCTTCCGTAGAAAGAAATTACATGGTGCGAAATACTGACCCATCAGGTAATCATGCAAGTATAGGAAGAGAAATCACTATTTGAAAGGTCATTACTTAGCAATTTGAATTTATGAAGCCCACACTCCTAAAATAAGACGGCTCACTAGGATCCTACAGAATACGTTGCTGCTGTTGCCCGTATCTCTTACACAGTAAACATCCTGATCTTCAGAATTATATGGAGAGCCATCCATGGCATATCTATGGCATAGTTGAGGAGTTCCTCTTTGGATAAAGAAACTTATAAATATGAGCAGGGTAGAGAGAACACACCTCCAAAATATATCCAGTAACCACCAAAGAAAAGGGAGTTGGAGAGAAAGTGTGATGAATTTTATGTGACAACTTGGAGTTTTTGTTTTGTTTTGATGAGATTAACACTTGGGTTGGTGAACTTTGAGTAAGCATATTGTCCTGCATCATCTGGGTGGGCTTAATTCAACCAACTGAAGGCCTGAATAAAACAACCCCAAGAAAACATCCTTCCCAAGGAAGACGGAATTCTCCAGCAGACTACCTTCAGACTTCATATGCACAATCAGATCTCCTGGTTGTTTGCTGATCTTGGATCATAACTGCACCATCAGCTCTGCAGGGTCTCTGTCTGTCAGTCCACATATTGCAACTACACCAATGGTTTTCCTGAGTCAGAGGAGTGAAGGCTTACACTACAGATTTGGATTTGCCACTCTTTGTAATCATTTAAGGCAATACTTTACAATAAATCTCTTTATACATACATACATACATACATACATACACACACACGTATACATACACATATCTATGTATATGTATACGTGTGTGTGTATGTGTATATACCTTATTGGTAGTGTTTCTCTAATAATACTGTACAAAATACAAGAAAATAAAAATAGAAAGGTAGGGAAGAAGGAAGGAACCTGCATACAAGTGAGGAATGACACAGAATGAAACTCAATGAGACAAGATATACAAGTGACCCAACTGGAAGTCTTAAATTTACTGGAAGACTTGGTATGACAAAAAGATAAAATAAATATTATAACTAATGCAATAAATATGAGAATTCACGGATGTATTTAAGGTTCTGATTTTAATTCTTCTGGATGAATACTCAGAAGGGGGAATGATTCATCATATGGTTTTTCTATTTTTAATTTTTTTTAAAGGAACCTCCACACTGTTTTCATAGCGGCTGTACCAATTTACATTCACACAAACAGTTTGCAAATGTTCCCTTTTCTCCACAACCTTGCCAATACTTATCTCTTGCCTTTTGATGATAGTAATCTTAACAGATCTGAGATGATATATCATTGTGGACTTTATTTGCATTTCCCTGATGATTAGTGATGATATGGGAACAACTCAAATGTCTATGACACGCGAATGGATAAAGATCATTATAGATTTATGTACACATATAATCAGGTGTAAAGAAAGGAAATCCTACCATTTGCAACAACACGGGTGGACCTGGAAGACATTATGCAAAATAAAACAATTCAGTCACAGAAGGGCAAACACTACATGATCTGACTTAAATGGTGTACTTTCCTTATGGAAGCAGAAAATAGATAGGTGGTTGTCAGAGAATGGGGGATGGAGAAAATGAGGAGTTGTTATTCAATGTGAATAAAGTTACAGTTATACAAGATGAATAAGCTTTAGAGATCTGTTCAACACAGTGTCTATAGATAATAATATGGTATTAAACACTTAAAATTCCTTAAGAGAGTAGATCTCATGTTAAACTTCCTTACAGGGTGTGAGAGGGGAGGAAGCAAAGCGACACAAAGAAACTTTTGGAGATGATATAATGCTGATTGCCTTGATGGTGGTGATGATATCACCAATATATGCAGATGTCCAAGGTAATAAAATCGTATACATTAAATATGCATGCTTTTATATACCAATTACGCCTCAATAAAGCTGAAAAAAGATAAAGAGATGTTGCTTTTTGCACCAATTCAAATACCGTACAATATAGCTTCTAATTTACAAATACAATTTGAACAATATAGGTTCTAAATTAACCATAAATATTGTTGAAATGCATCAAATGGCAAATCTTTATAATATTAATTAATACTGAATCTCAGATGACAGTTACACCTCAAGATCTAGCTAAAGATAAACAAAATATTCCCTGTAATCTTTGGCAAATTCCTGAATACATAACAGAGGACATACAGGTATGCCACATTTTAAACACAGTAACTACAGTCTTGTGTAAATCCCCCATTGCCATAGTACTCATTGCTCTAAAATATCCCATAGTTGTCATGGATGCCCTGACTCAGTGAGTAATAATACTAAATTCAGTCTTTGATACTTACAGATTGTCTTGGCAAAATGGGACTTCATGGACACCTCCTGCCAGTTAACATAAATAATGTGTCCCATCGTGTATTAAATGGATCCTTCAGTGATTGAAACCCGTGATATAAAACCCATTTAGAGAAAGGGGCTGCTATCCCCATGACTTCTCCATTTAACGGCCAAATTTCGGAAGGACTACCGTCAAGATCCTGAAGCAAGACTTGTGTACCCACCCCTGCTGTGGCCCCCAGCACCCACCAAGTCGTCCAGCTCAGCCATGATCAAGGCGATCCTCATCTTCAATAACTACGGGAAGCAGTGGCTTTCCAAGTTCTACAAGCCCTACGGTGAAGATACACAGGAGAAAATCATCAGGGAGACATTCCATTTGGTATCTAAGAGAGATTAAAATGTTCGTAATTTCCTAGAAGGAGAATGGTTAATTGGAGGATCTGACAACAAACTGATTTACAGCTATTACGCAACATTATATTTTGTCTTCTGTGTTGATTTTTCAGAAAGGGAACTTGTCATTTTAGATCTAATTTAGCTATTTGTAGAAACATTACACAAATGTTTTGAAAATATCTGTGAGCTGGATTTAATTTTTCATGTAGACAAGGTTCACAATATTCTTGCAGAAATGGTGATGGGAGAGTGGTATTGGAGACCAACGTGAATGAGATTGTTACACAGATTGATGCACAAAATAAACTGGAGAAATCGGAGGCTGGCTTAGTGCGTGGGAGCTCCAGCCTGTACTGTATTAGCTGTGAAGAATAGGAGTCTTCCTGAGATCCCAAGAAATATTAACATTGCTGACATCATTATAAAAGTGCCAAACCTGCCCTCTTTTTTAAATTAAAAAGAAAAGAAAAAGAAAAGAAAATAAGAGGCCACTCCCAGGTAAAATCCAGGGAGAAAAGTCACCTGAGTTTACCATGCAGTTGTTTACCAAAAATAGAGGAACAGAGTCTTGACTTAAGCCTAGGTACTGTATAGAAGTTGTGGAAGTTCAATGTTGCTTTTCTTGCTCAGTGGTTTTGAAGAAACTGAGTAGTTGCAATGTGATAGTTCTTTTTCTTTTTTTAAACTGCATTCCTATGCCCACCTAAGGCATACTTCTATGTACTGTCTACTACAGTATTGCAACGTGTTTGAGACATTTCTTTAAGTTATGTACAGTCCAAAATGTTGGTGTTTTGTATAGATTACAGGTGTAGCATTCCAGAATTCTTTCCATTGTTTTTAAAGAACGAAATACGTATGGCATGAAAACATTATGACCCTTTTCACTTAGTTTAAATAAACTCCATGTAACTGGACTTCTAAACAAGGCATAAACAAACAAAAATACTACAAAGTTTTGCCTGTCCTTAAATTTACAATGAATGAATGGAGATTCGTGATGAATTATCACAACTTCAATGTTGTGGCCCCTCCCATTAAGGCCCCATATCCAAAATTATTAATTATTAATTCTACCTAAGAAGTAACTAGAAAATATTTTGCTGTTATAAATTTGAAAATATAATACACATAAATTACACACATAGATTTGATTTGGATAGGTGGAATAAGTCGGGAAAGGAAGAATAAAGATAAGTAAATGTAAAATATGCAAGATTATGCCCTCACTTTACAAAAGGGGAAATAGAACTCTCTCCATGAGTAGAAAAATGAAGACGACTTTGTCCTTCCTAATATGGTCCATTTCAATGTCTGTGTGCTTGGTTAAAATTTTCAGGAAGAGAAGGTGTTGGATTTCTTAACTGTTGGCAAAACTTTTTCTATGGCTATGGGAGACTCCACAATCAGTATACTATTCAAAATTATTATTTGTTTTAGCTGCATTTGTAGAAGCAAATTTAAGGTTTTGGGCCCCTCTAAAGTGTCATGAAAACTTTAGGGACAGTAACTGTTCTAATTGGTTTACATGTATTCATTGATTTAATCCTCAAAGGAAGCGTATGTGCTTATACAAATAAAGAGACTGAGGTGGACTCCAAGCAGTGACACCCAGATTTGAATCCTTACAATTTGGCTTTAGGACAGATATTCTTTTTTTTTTTTTAAACAAATAGTTTATTGTCAAGTTGGTTTCCATATAACACCCAGTGCTCATCTCCACATGTGCCCTCCTCCATGCCCATTACCACCCCCTCCCCGCCACACCCATCTGTCCTCAGTTTGTTCTCAGCATTCAAGAGTCTCTCATGGTTTGCCTCCCTCTGTCTCCCCCACTATTTTTCCCCTTCTTCTCCCCCACGGTCCTCCGTTCAGTTCCTCCTAATCCTCCTATACGTGCAAACATGTGGTATTGGTCCTTCTCTGCCTGACTTATTTCGCTCAGCATAACACCCTCAAGGTCCATCTATGTTGCTACACATGGCCAGATTTCATTCTTTCTCATTTCCATGTAGTATTCCATCATACAGATCAACCACATCTTCTTGATCCATTCATCCGTTGATGGACACTTAGGCTCTTTCCATGTTTTGGCTATTGTGGAGAGTGCT
>NW_024083458.1:0-6235 GCF_003009895.1 Hyaena hyaena | reverse complement strand
TGGGGGTTGCTAGAGGGGAGGTGAGTAGGGGGATGGGTTGAACGGGTAATGGGCATTTGGGGCGGGGGCTCTCTTTTGGATGAGCACTGGGTGTCAGATATAACGGATGAATCACGGGATTACACTGTACATCAACTAACGAATATAAATAAAGAAAAAAGAAAGAGAGAAAGTCTTTAAATGGAACCATTTAAAATGTAACTTTCTGGGGGTGCCTGTGTGGCTCATTCGGTTAAGTGCCCGACACTTGACTTCAGCTCAGAAGATGATCTGATGGTTAGTCGAGTTCGAGCCCCGCAATCAGTCTCCATGCTGAAAGCTCTGAGCCTGCTTGGGATCCGCTCTCTATCTCTGCCCCTTACTCACTTGAGAACACACTGGTGCGCTCTCCTCTCTCTCTCTCTCTCTCTCTCTCTCTCTCTCTCTCATCTCCCTCTCTCTCTCCTGCTGAAAAATAAACAAATAATAAAATGATAAAACATAAATTTTAAAAAAGATAAATTATAACCTTCTGAGACTGCTTTCTATCACTGAGCATAATGCCTTTGAATTTCATCCAAGCTGTTGACTGTATCAATAGTTCATTCCTTTGACCACAGAATAGTATTTCATTGTATAGAAATAATACACTTTGCTGCAAGATATTTGTGTTGGTTCAAGTTTGGGGTGATTATGGACAGAGCCACTACAAACATAGATTTACATATTCTTGAATGAACTCAAGTTGAAATTTCTCTAGGGGAAATACTTCATTGGGATATTGCTTGGTCATGTGGCTAAGTGTATGTGTAACTTCATAAAAAGCAATAAAATTGTTTTCCAGAGTGGTTGTACCGCTTTATTTTCCCTCCAGGAACATGCGGTAAATCCAGTTGCTGCCCATCCTCAACACCATTTGATGCTGTCACATGGTTTTCCTTTTTTTGTTTGTTTCTTTCTTTTTTACTTTTTTGCTTGTTTTATTTCCCCCCAAATTTCGGTAATTTTAATCCAGGAATACTGGCATCTGTATTGCTTAGCAATCTGCATTGCTAAGAGCCAGTGAGTTTGAGCATCTGTTCAGGTGTTCGGTTGCCACTTATATATCCTTTCTATTGATGTATCTGTTCAAATATTTTTTCCATTATTTTCTTAGTGTTGAATTTTGATGGTTCTTTATAAACTCTGGATACAAGACCTTTGTTGTTTAGGTAATTGCAAATACATTCTCCCAGCCTGAAATTTTTCTTTTTCTTTCCTCATAAATGTTTATTTTTTATTTTGGGAGACAGAGAGAGAGAAAGCAAGCAAGGGAGGGGCAGAGAAGCAAGCAAGGGAGGGGCAGAGAGAGAGAGTGAGGGAGAGAGAGAGAGAGAGAGAAAGTGAGAGAGAGAGAGAGTGAGTGAGAGGATTCCAAGCTGGCCCTGCTCTGACAGCAGGGCTTGAACCCATGAATTGCGAGATCATGAGCTGAGCCAAAACCAAGAGTTGGAAGCTCAACCCACTGAGCCACCCAGGCACCCCAGCCTGAGATTTTTCTTCTCCGACACTTGGCAGCATCTTTCACAGAAAAAACAAGGGGGTGGAGGGTTGTGTTATGCCTAAAATACCTTTTGCAAACCCTGGTCAAAGATTTTGTTGTTTCCCTCTAAAAGTTTTACAGTTTTATAATCTTGATTTGTATCGAAGATTTCTTTTTAGTGAGTTATCATTGAAGATGTGAGATTTCATTTTCTTTCGGGTGAATATCCGGGTTTTTCCGTGCATTTGGTGAAAAGCTCTGAACTTAGGTAATGCAATTCCTCCACATTTATTCTTTTTTTCTTCATAATTGTTTTAACTTTTTAACTATTCTCTTGTTTTCTTCTCATATAGACTTTGGGGTCAGCTTGTCCATATCTACAGAAACATCCTGCTGGGACTTTTACTGGGATTCCATTAAGTCCATACATACATTTCAGGAGAATTGACATCTTTGCTGTGCTAAATATTCTAATCTATGACCATGGTGTGTTCCTCCATTTATTTAGGTCTTCTTTATTTGTTTTCTTTTTTTCAGTGTTTTGGTATTTTTAGCATATAAATGCCCTGCATCATTTGTTAGAGTCACATCTAAGAAACGACTTCCTTTTTGTGTGGTAGGTTTTATTTTCCAAATCTTCTTTGCTAGTATATAGATATAGGGTTGATTTTTGTGTTTTAATCTTGTATCCTGCGCTCTAGATTGATTCGCTTATTAGTTCTAGGATACTTGTGTATATCTGTATGATTTTAACAGTCAGTCAGGTTTTCTGTGAATAGGAGCCATTTTGATTTAATCTACTGATTCGTGCCACTGCATGAATGAATTTCCAAAGCACTCAAGCAGAGAAAAGGCAGGCAGACACAGGAGATTACATATTGCATGTTTATGTGTCTAACAGACTCTAGGAAAGAGAATTCTAGCCCATAATGATACAGAAAGAAGGTCAGTGGTGTCCTAGGGCTGGATGTGGATGGTAGGAAGTCACTGGGAAGGGGTGCAAGGAAACTTTGTTAGGTGGTGAAAATGTTCTTTTTCCTGATTGGGGTGGGAGTGACATGGATGGTGGCATTTGCCAAAGTCCGTGGAGCTGTATCATTAAATGGGCACTATTTTGTTTGTAAATTAAACCTCGATAAGGCTGATGCAGAGAACCCCATCTTTGGGGGAACTCTGGTTGACAATAGGCAAAACATGGACCTGTGAAGGTGAAAATGTTCAGGGCCTTATCGTCATTCAAAGGTTGTACTTGTGGGCACCAAATAGAAGGCTCTAGCCAGCGTCTCCTCCCCACCCACCCTGCCCCCACACAGATGAACAAAGCGTGCTTCAGAACAAGAATTTGAAACTCCAGTGGTGGTTGCACTCTATCTCCTGGGAAACGTCCTCCTGCGTTGATTTCTGCCCTTGCCCTTGCCCTGGCCTCCACTGCCTTCTCACCATAGTCTTGTGTCCTTTTCTCAGGCTGGGGGAAAAAAGCCAGAGGAGGAGATTTGAGAGGGTGGCCCGGTCCTAGGGTTCCTCCACTGTGTTCCCATTCCAGTTGCTAAGACGCCAAAGTTTCCTAGACAGCTTCAGAAACAGGCTAAAGCATACGTTGAAGGTGCAACTATTCCACAAGGCACATGATTATCCAGCACTCAGGTACCTCCGATTCCTGGCTAAAAGCAACGGGCTGGTCATAGTAGAGCTACATCTTTCCATGTCTTCCCTCTCTGCTTTCAGAAGGCTCACGTTCACCTAGACCTAGTCTCTGACATCTCCTCCCCCGAGGCTGCAGCAGATATCACCATGCTGTAATTCTCTGGTGTGTTTCTAAGGCCTCGTACAACTGAAGACGTCCATGGACAGCGTATGGGAGTCAATTAGTTCCACGTCCTCAACAACTCTAGCACCCACAGTCGTTGTAATTTTCTTCTTTCATGTGGTAACTGGGTATGTACACAGCTTTTCATTTCTTGAGTTTTGTAACCCATCGATATGTCAACGACTTCAAAATACAATTGCCTGTATTGGTTGAACCACAAAGTAAGGAGGGAAGCCTGGCAAGGGACTCTTGTGTCACTTCAGGTGTGAGAGCCATTTTTGTTTAAAAAACGTTTTAATGTTTACTTATTTTTGAGCGAGAAAGAGAGACAGACAGACAGACAGAGAGACAGACAGACAGACAGACAGACAGACAGAGTGTGAGCAGGGGAGGGGCAGAGAGAGGGAGACACAGAATCCGAGGCAGGCTCCAGGCTCCCAGCTGTCAGCAGAGAGCCTGATGCAGGGCCCAAAATGAATCTCGAGATCATGACCTGAGCTGAAGTCAGACACTCAAGCAACTGAGTCATCCAGATGCCCTGTGAGAATCCATTTCTGTTATGAATGCTGAACTGTAGACATCTCGGGAAGCTGTGAGGGTGTGCGAGGAGAGTTTAAAGTCATGTTGGAAGTGTACAATGTCCTGCAGATTTGTACCATTTCTATGATGCTAGTTTCTAAATGAAGAGCACCTGTAATATGGAGTCATCCAAAATCGAAACCCAGGGGACTTGAAAACTTGACCAGTCATTTCCTCTGCCTGGTCCTCAGTCTCCTCACTGATGGAAAAACTGATGGGGTTTGAGGTGAGGTTTCTTGTGCTGCTAGATTCCTGACAACTTCCCATCTCTGTTGCTTGGTACTGTCTTTGAGACCATGAGGCAAGCATTGTAACCCTGACTGTGCAGATGAGGAAATGGAGGCTCTGAGACGTGAAGTGATTTGCCCAAATCACAGGGCTCAGAGTATCAGCGAGGCGTGTCAACCTCAGGTGCTTTCCAGAGGATCCCTATCTCAAACGTGCGTAGATTTGCGGGGGGCAGAGGGGAGGGGATGGTACATGCACCTGTCATTCTCACACTGGTTTACCCACTTCCTACCCGCTTTCATCCATAGGCCATACCAGTTGCTCACAGAGGCCCTTGGAGCTGTGCCAGGCAGTGCTGGGGACATGCTTTTACCCCTCTTACTCAGTGATGAAACATAAGGCTCAGAGAGATGATATGACTCAGGAAGCAGACCTCCAGGGGCCTCATAGCTGGGGCACCCCTCAGAGCACATCTAGTCCAATCCTATCCTGTGAAAGATGGGAACTCTGAAGGACAGAGGGAGAAAAGGCTGGGCCAAGGTCACTTGTCCAGGTGGTGGCAGAGCTAAGTCGGAGACCTCAGGCAAGTCACTTCCCTTCTCTGAGTCCATTTTGGCATGTGCGCCATGGGGAACAGTAACCCCTGCAGAGTGTCAGCCCGGACAGAATGAGATCTTGCACCCAAAGCACCGGGTCCAGAGGCTGACAATGATGATGACAAAGACGAGGAGGGAGGAGGAGGAGGAGGGAGGAGGAGGAAGAGGAGGAGGAGGAGGGGGATAGACGCCCAGGATATCACCAAACCTGATGTCTCAGGAGGCTGGGAAGATGGTGGTGGTCTTAAAAGCACAGGATGAACATCAGGGGCAGGAAGCAATGAGGGGTGGGGTTCTGGCTCAGTGAAGAGAGATGGGAAGTGGGAAGTGCATCCTGGGGGGGGGGTGAGTGGCTGTCGTTGGAGAGTAGTGAGGAGATGGGAGTGTCACTCACATGACACCGTGAGCCCCTCCAAGGCAGGGAATCCAGCTGCAGTGAGCAGAGCACACATTTAGCCTCCGAAGGTCTTAGGTTCCAGTCCCAGGAGGGAGACCTGACTCGCTGTCACGTTCACCCTGTGAGCAACCATGTGGGCTGCCTCCCAGGTGACCAGCCTGACCACCCTCAGTGCCTCACAGTCTGTCAGCATTCTCCTGGGCGCTCCCTCCTCCCTGTTCCAAGGGCCGCCCCACTGCTTGCTTCCTCCCAGCCCACCCTGCTCTCAACTGCCCCGCAAAGAATGCAGTTCCTAGGAAGGGGGCCCCTGGAAAGGCCAACGAGGGAGAAGAAGAGTGGAAGCGGGTGTGCTGCAAGCTCCCAGGCCTGGGGAGGTGGCACCAGCACCGGCACCCTGTCTCTGAGGGCTGCTTTCTCCTCCTTTCCAGACGAGATGCCTTATCTCAGGTGTCCTCTGCATGCAGTGCTCAAACCCACACCTGTGGCTTTTGGTGAGTGTCTGCACCCTCACCCAGGAAAAGGCACATCCTGCTGTGTGCACAGCAGGGTCCTGTGAGGTTTCCAGGGTGAGGGTGCCAGAAAAGTCTTGGGTCATCTGTCACCCCAGGGCGGGGGCCCATGCATCATCCATCCCTCTCACTTCCCAGGTCATGCACCAGTAAAGCTAAGGTGAGGGGAGATCCATTTCTGTCAGAATCACACCGTCCACGTCGCTGAGCCTGGACCCAGCAGCCAGGGAGGCAGAAAGCACAGCAGTGGCCAACAAGGCAGAAACCCACCTGAAGCCTGACTTTAGGGGAGGAGACCTTACACAGCCAGCTTCCTGGGGGTGTAACCTATGCAGCCCCACGGGACCCCGCGCTCGCAGGGACTGCACACCTGGTTCCATGCTCTGCTGTCACCCTCTTGGAATTCTTCATCATTTTTTAACAGGGAGACCCACGCTTTCATTCTCCACTGGGCCTGTGCAATTATGTGCCTGGGTCTGGGTCAGGAGCCAAGTGTGGGTGAGAGAGGGGAACCTCTTCTCGGGGAAAAGTGGCAATGGTGTGCAGGGGTCCTTAGGGCTACTCTCTCCCTCTACTGAACCTGGGGCCCCATCCCCCCCAACTGAGGACACCACTGAG
>NW_024083457.1:0-6368 GCF_003009895.1 Hyaena hyaena | reverse complement strand
GCTCTTCCCACATGACCGTGGTGGCCCTCTTTTATGCCTCTGCCTTCGCGGTCTATGTGGGGCCACCTGGGAGCCGCTCTGAAGGCACAGACAAGTGTATTGCCTTGGTGTACGCCCTTCTCACTCCTTTCCTCAACCCCATCATCTACACCCTTCACAACAAGGAAGTAAGGGAGGCCGTGAAGAGGGTTACTGTCAGGATCAGGGTTATTCTGAAGGGACCCTGATGTGCTCTGTTGCCACAGCTCAGCTGCTTGGCCACAGGGGAACCAGCTGGTTGATTAGTCAGTCATCTGGTCAGAGTTCAAGTACAGACCAGTGAATGAATCCATCAGATTATTTGTCAAACGTGCTGCAGATACCCACTCAGGGGAACATATCTGGGTTAATCAGATGTGGAACATGTGGGGGGAAAGGAGGTGTATCTTCGATTCCATTCCAATCTGATGGGGGAGAAATGGCACAGAAGAAAAAGGAAAAAACAAAGGGCTCAAAGCAAATGCTTTTGCTGAACTTCCAACCTGGGGAGACAGAGCAACACTGAACAGAAAATATCTAAAGTTAAGTGGAGGGGGTTGTCCAGAAGAAAGTGGGGGAGAGTGTAAAACAGGAGCCCGAAGCTATGGCTCCCAGCCGTGGTGGTGAGCACAGGTGGCGGGAGGGGAGGTGTGGGCTGTTGGGTGGGTGCGGGCAACTCAGTGGGGGAAGAACACCCCCCACCTCTGGGGCAGGAGGCTGGAAGCTGCACTTTACAGTGTGTTTTCTGGGGAAAGAGAGTGGTGGTGACGACGAGGGTGTTGTCTAGTTCTCACCCAATGTCATGGACCATTCTGGAGAAAGGATCTGCAGCCATGCTAAAGAAACAGAAACAAACAAAAACCATGTGGCAAACAAAGAGATTTTGCAAGTCTTGGATACTAAGCACTCACGTGCAAAGTCGAAAACAGGTTGAAAGAAATATGGTCACATTCTGTGCCTTCTTCCCCTCAACTTTCCCTCCCACCACCTCTCCCTCCATGCACATGTCCTTTGCTGAGCAAAGTCTAAAAAGTTAATGCTCAGGTTCAACCTCTGGATTCTGGTTACAGGTGGATTGAAGGTCCAATGCCTGCCAACGCATGTCAGAGGGTTAGTGAGAGACGGGGCCTAAATTTTGTCAGAGACAAGGCCACTGTATGAATCTTTAATACCCTATTTTTCATTTTTATACAAGTAACTACTAAAAATCTCATGCCAATTATTTTTGGTATGTCTGTGCTATGCCAGACCACAGTGATAGCTGCTCTCATATATACATATTTAACCTTTGTAACATCCCTCTAAAGAAGGAAGAATCATCCAATATTTATATGAGGAAGACAGTAAGATTTCTGGACTGCTGTGACGAGACATGGACCCTACCTGGGTCTGTGATTCTGTGGGTCCAAGGGTCAGTGGGTCCACCCTGGCGGGCATGACCTTGGCGAGATACACGGTCCCATACTTTCTGTGTGAGTGTGTGGCGGTTCACATCCCCTCCTGATTACGGAGCTTCGATTCCATGATTACGACACTGCTTAGAGAGGGCAGGGCCCGAGCAAGGCCCCTGTGGGTCAGAGCTGCACATCCAACACGGAGAGGGGAAGGTGTTGGTCCAAACCCCCCGTTTTGCTGTTTTTTTAACTGTGTCCAAAAAAAAACAAACAAACAGACAAAAAAAGTAACTTCTTTTTTGTTTTCCTTAAAAAATTCTATAACCAAGAGTTCTAAAGATTAAGTGAAATGACACATTCTAAGTGTTCAGTACCTAACTTAGCCTTATTAGTCTAGAGGCAGGCCAGGATTAGAGCATGGGCTTTCCCAATTATCTGCCTGGGCTGGACATTAATTCTCCCATTTACTTGCTGTGTGACCTGCACAATGCACTTACCTTCCCTGTGCCTCCGCTTCCGGATCTGCAAAACGAAGACTCTACTAGAACTTCTAAGTGCTGTAGGAACAGCTATTGTTACCACTTCAGAGGTTCCCCACCTACCTATCTGCAGTGGAAATTTCTTTCCGTGACATTTGGTAACATTCCAAGCGAGGCATCTTTGGACCTACGTGTTCCAAGTCAACTCTGCAAGTCCGTGCTGCCTCCCTAAACGCAACGCGGAGCACTCCGTTCTGTTGTGTTTTACTTCTCTGCTCTGGTCTTTTCTCTCCTCTTGCACCTTTTTTCACTCGCTCAGCTCTTGTTGCCGGTGCGGGTGTGGACACAGCTTTGTTCTCTGCGGTGGCAGCCCCAGAGAGTGGCTGGAGGCTGCTTGCCCTTGCAGTGGCTTGGGTCACGTTAATTAATAGCCCCCCAGGATCCCATCTCCCATATTTCCCGGTGCGTTTGGGGGTTCACAAAACTGTTTTGGAGACAAGCAGTTAACAACTCAAGGCAGCATCATTGATTTCTAGCTCGAGGCTCTGTATTAGATGATTTATGAGCAAATCAATGAATATCTGGATGAACTCTTGAGAGTCCCAGGAGCGTCATAGAGACTGAGCACCCCTCTTTTAATCGCAGAGGGAGACAGGGTCTTACTTACATCTCTCCACAGCTCCAAACTCCCCTTACCTTCATTTTATCATCTTTCCCCTCTTGCAAACTTGGGTCCTTCCTTCTACAACATAAAGTTTGGATCATCCTTAGTGCTCTTTCCCCACTGATACAAAGAACTGGGGTGCCGAGTAGCTGACTTCTACCCCTCACACCTGCCCTTTGAGTGGTCATGTGGGGCCCAAAGGGGCTGGGGTCCCAGCCTGGCTGCCTCTGGCAGAAACCCAAGGGTTTTCTATAGATAGCCTCACTTTTTTTTTTTTTTTTTAAATTTTTGAGACAGAGAGAGACAGAGCATGAGTCGGGGAGGGGCAGAGAGAGAGAGGGAGACCGAGAATCTGAAACAGGCTCCAGGCTCTGAGCTGTCAGCACAGAACCCAGTGTGGGGCTCAAACCCACAAACCGTGTGATCATGACCTGAGCTGAAGTTAGACGCTTAACCAACTGAGCCACCCAGGCACCCCCAGATAGCATCACTTTTAATGTGTGCCATGATGTGAAAAAAATGATTGAGAAACAATGCCTGACTGGGGTGAGTGCTCAAGGTAAAGCCCGACTTTGTCCCCTTCTCCCTTGGTGACATCTGGATAGGACTGTGGCAGGAGATACCATGAGAACAAGCCAGAACTTATACCCTAACCAGGCTACCAGCTCTGTACCGGCATCAAAGCTAACGTTCTAGCAGGCAGAGGTTTGCCGTACCAGCTAAATGCATCTGATAGCAAAGGAGGTGTTATTAATAACTACCCTGGAATATCAGGTATAATAAACCAGAGATGTCTGCAAGCAAACAAGGACAAATGACCGTAGCACAGCATTGATGTAACAAGCTTTTTTAATATATAATTTTTTTCTTGAACAAATAATTATTCCCAAAGGGTTAAAAAATCAAAACAGTCTAAAAGAAGAGAAGACTTGCTACCCCAACTTCTGAACCCATCTTTTCCTTTCTATTCCTCATCCCCCTGCTGATAGGAGACAACTTATAACATTTGCCCTGTAGGATTAGTGTTTCTATATGCAATCCCAGAAGATGAAAATATTTTATAATCTCCGATTCTGAAGCATAAGACCCCGTACTATATATTTCATTCCACCCTTTGCTTTCCTTTTTCTTAATGAGAAATCTCAGAGCTCTTTCCATTTCTTTGTAGAGAATGCTTTCCCATTAAAAAAATATATTTAGTTTTGGGAGAGAGAGAGAGAGAGAGAGGAAGGAGCAGAGAGAGAGGGAGACAGAGAATTCCAAGCAAACTCCACACTGTCAGTGCAGAGCCTGGACTTGGGGCTCAAACCCATGAACCATGAGATCATGACCTGAGCTGAAGCCAAGAGTTAGACACTCAACTGACTGAGCCACCCAGGCACTCCTGCTTTCCCATTTTACCCATTGTGTATTTTATCTGTCTGGTCCTCTGTTGAAGGACACTTGTGTTGTTCCAATATCTGCCCATTAAATACAGAACAGCAGGGATAATCATGTATATATTTCACTTCCCATATGTGCATATGCATTCCCAGGAATGCAGCTCCTGGGCCATAGTGTACATATTGCATGTGAGAATGTACATAGTACAGGTAAGTATTCCTAAATTTTCCTTAAAAGGGATTATGCCATTAGTCTTCCTCCAGCAGTGGATGAAGGTTTTTTTCCCACAGCAATGTCTATAAGGTGTGCTTCTAATCATTGGACCTTTGTAAATATGAAAATTTAAAAATAAGATCCCATTGTAGTTTCATTTTTTTGAGAGAGAGAGAGAGAGAGAGAGAGAGAGAGGGAGATGAGTTGGGGTGGGACAGAGAGTGAGGGAGACACAGAATCCGAAGCAGGCTCCAGACTCTGAAATGTCAGCACAGAGCCTGACACAGGGCTCAAACCATGAATTGTGAGATCATGACTTAAGCCAAAATCAAGACGGACGCTTGACCGATTGAGCCACCTAGTTGCCCCTGTTTACTTCTAATTTCTAATAAATATATACTTTTTCCAAATACAAACAATGATACTGTGAATCTTTGAACACATCGAACCCTACTTTTTTCACTTATGTGTTAAGCATAAATAATTTTAGATGTCATCTTCCTCCCCAAATCATGAATGACTTTATAGAGGCATGAGGTCTTGTGTCTTTCTCTTGTTCCATTCCTGATACAGAATAAATGCCAGGAAGTCACTCTACAAAAAGGATATAAAGGAGAAAAAACAGTTTTCTTGAGTTGGCCTGTACTTAGAAGCCTTCGGTCCTTTAATATATATTTTTATTTTTACACGACTGATTCCAGATAATGTCTACAAGTCTTTGTTTAGGTAGTTGCATCACACTGACAGCCTTCTAATCTACTCAGTTAAGGCCAAGACATCTGGGTGTACAACTGGACACAGCAAAATAAGGAAGGAAATCTGTTTCAAACCAATACCAATGTGACGTGGTACTGAGACTGCAAAAAATAAGAATTAACGTGACATCTCTGGGTACAGCACAATTATTAATCTATATATACCCATGAAATGAGGGTACCACTGAAGAGTCCTTTGGTATCTGGGATTGTGGAGGGTGTAGTGATTTAGGAAGAGGGCGGGTGTAACTCCCTATCCTGGAGAAAGTTCCATATTTCACATCAAGTGGGATATGGGCTCAATGGTGGCTGAACCTGAATGAGACTCTCTGATTGTCCAAATACTTGAGATTTTTCCCCCCAAAGAGACACCTCCATTCCCGGAATTACATTAGTACTCTCAAAGGCCAATATCTTCTTTTTGCTCAAAAATCTTCAGCTCTCCTATAGGAAGCTTCTCCGATTGGGTCTTAGAACATTCAACGATTCCCTCCATTTCAGTGTTGATGTACTTGTTCATCTTCTATGGTTAACTCTTTACCTTAAATTTAATTTAGCAATTATTTTGTCCCCACCTTTGATTTTAAAAAATAAGCACATTTGGATTTATGAATGATTCTAGTGCATTATTTTCAATAGATATATGCTTTTATTCTATTATTGCTCTGAATTCCATATTTATTCAAGTATATACCCACAGATAGTGCACAATTGAGATCAGAGTTCAGATGCTAATCCCAGGGCTTTTGATGAAAATATTGAGGATATGAATATAAATGAAAGTAATCATGAAAGAGTTGATAAGCCTCATGAGGAACTCCTGGGTAATCATAATGGAGACTGTGGGTAGCCATACTGGTAATGGAGACTTTGAACATGCAGTTAGAGCAGTGTATTAGTTGTTTAACAAACCATGACTGAAACAATGAATAATCATAGGTGGCACAACAAATGTGATAATATGGTGGTGGTGATGTTGGGCACAGAAATGATAGTAGTGTCTAAACTGACTACACTCATATGGTGCCAAGTGGTCAGAAAGAGCAGCTGATTGAGGAATCTCTTTGCAAGGAGAGTTTTTTTTTTTTTTTTTAACATTTTTATTTTTTATTTATTTATTTATTTATTTTTTTTACAAATAGATTATTGTCAAATTAGTTTCTACATAACACTCAGTGCTCATCCCCAAAGTGCCCTCCTTCATGCCCATCTCCCCCTCCCCCCCACATCCATCAGTCCTCAGTTTTTGTCAGCATTCAAGAGTCTCTCATGGTTTGCCTCTCTCCCTTTCCCCCACCATTCCCCCCCTTCTTCTCCCCCTTATTCCTCCGTCAAGTTCCTCCTAATCCTCCTATACGTGCAAACATATGATATTTGTCCTTCTCTGCCTGACTTATTTCGCTCAGCATAACACCCTCAAGGTCCATCCATGTTGCTACACATGGCCAGATTTCATTGTTTC
>NW_024083456.1:4577-6426 GCF_003009895.1 Hyaena hyaena | reverse complement strand
TCTTTCTTTCTTTCTTTCTTTCTTTCTCTCTCTCTCTCTCTCTCTCTATTTCTTTCTTTCGAAATCTGTCATGAAAAAGAATATAAGGAAGATAAAATATTGTGGGGGAGGCAGGGTCCAATTTTTATTTAAATGGAATGGGAAGAATGGTTTTCTTGTCCAAAGCAAAGCACCCATGAATGTAAGACACTCAATATATTTTATACTCAAGATATAAAAATCAAGACCCAAGCAGACCCATACTTATCTCTGTATGAGCAAAATTTAGAGGACAGAAAGTTTTTATGTCAACTTTATTGAGAAGTAATTCGTGCACAATAAAATGCATCCTTCCATATTTTGATGAATTTTACCAACTTGAAACCACTGAAACCTTGAAACCATTCCTACAATCAATGTACAAAGCATTTTCATCATCCTAAAAGGTTCTTAGTGCTCCTTTGCAGTCCATCCCTCCCTCTGTCCCACCCCCAGGAAACTACTGATTTTAGTTACTATAAATTAGTTTGCCATACACACACACACACACACACACACACACACACACACACACACGGGATATTACATTATGTGTTATTTTGTTGATGGCTTCTTTTGCACAGCATAATTTTTATTTTTTTATTTTTTCAAGTTTATTTATTTTTAAGTTTTTTTTTTTTTTTTTTTTTTTTTTTTGAGAGAGAGAGCGAACATACACGCAGGTCAGGGACAGAGAGAGAGAGAGAAAGAGAGAGAATCCCTAGCAGGCTCCACACTGCCAGTTTAGAGACTGTTGTGGGGTTCAAACCCACGAACCATGAGATCACAAAGTGAGCCAAAGTCAAGAGCTTCATACTTAATCAGCTGAGCCACTCAGACACCCTTATTTATTTATTTTTTGAGAGGGAGAGAGAAGAAGGAGGGGGCAGAGAAAGAGGGAGAGAGAACTTTAAGTAGGCTCTGTGCTGACTGAATGGAGCCCAAAATGGGACTTGATCTCATGAACTATGATATCATGACCTGAGCCAAAATCAAGAGTCAGACACTTAATTGACTGAGCCACCCAGCCACTGCCCAGCATAATTTTTAAATTCAACCATATTGTTGCAAGTATGAGTAGTTACTCAATTGTATTGCTGAGTAGCATTTCACTGTATACCATATTATGTTTCTCTATTTACCTACTGATGGACATTTTAGGGTATTTCCAATTTGGGGCTATTATGAAAAAAGCTGATGTAAACTCTATATAAAAATCTTTGTGTGGACATAGATTTTTATTTCTCTTAGATGCACACCTATGAAATGTCGTAGTTGTGTGGCGGGTGCATGTCTAAGCTCATATGAAATTTCCAAACAATTTTCTAAAGTAGTTCCCATCAACAGTAATGAAAATTCTAGTTGCTCTATATTCTCCTTGACACTTGATATTGTCAGTCTTTTTCATTTTAGCCATTCTAATGAAGAGTATTATCTTATTGCAGTTTTAGTTTGCATTTCCCTGATGACTGATGTTGACCAATTTTTTATTTGCTTATTGAACATTAAATGTATTATTTTGTGAATTGTCTGTTCAAGCTTCTTGCCCATCTTAATTACATTCTGTTACATACTGTTGGCCTATAAGAGTCTTTATATAATCTGGATACCAGTTCATTGTCAAACATATACATTCCAAATATTTTCTTCCATACTTTAGTTTGTCTTTTTTCTATTTTTAAATTGAGGTATAACTGACATGATATAACTTTTTAATTTTCTTTTAATCTTTAATTTTTCTTGATCTCTTTAATGTGTTCTGAAATTAAGTTTGCTAATATCTTGTTGAGAATTTTTGCATCTATATTCATCAAGGATATTGGTCTATAGT
>NW_024083456.1:0-2152 GCF_003009895.1 Hyaena hyaena | reverse complement strand
CTATTTCCCTGATGAGGAGGGATGCTGAGCATCATTTCATGTGTCTGTTGGCCATCTGGATGTCCTCTTTGGAGAAGTGTCTATTCATATCTTCTGCCCATTTCTTTACTGGGTTGTTTGCTTTTCGGCTGTGGAATTTGGTGAGTTCCTTATAGGTTTTGGATATTAACCCTTTATCTGATATGTCATTTGCAACTATCTTTTCCCATTCTGTCAGTTACCTGTTAGTTTTATGGACTGTTTCCTTTGCCGTGCAGAAGCTTAATCTTGATGAGGTCCCAACAGTTTATTTTTGCTCTTGATTCTTTTGCTTTTGGGGATGAGTCAAGTAAGAAATTTCTGCGGTGGAAGGCAAGGAGGTTGTTTCCTGCTTTCTCCTCTGGGGTTTGGATGGTTTCCTGTCTCACATTAAGGTCCTTTATCCATTTTGAGTTTATTTTTGTGTATGGTGTGAGAAAAGGATCTAGTTTCATTCTTCTGCATGTTGCTGTCCAGTTCTCCCAGCACCATGTGTTAAAGAGGCTGTCTTTTTTCCATTGGATATTCTTTCCTGCTTTGTCGAGGATTAGTTGGCTGTATACTTTTGGGTCCACTTCTGAGTTCTCAATTCTGTTCCATTGGTCTATGTGTCTGTTTTTGTGCCAATACCATACTGTCTTGATGACGACAGCTTTGTAGAAGAGGTTAAAGTCTGGGATGGTGATACCTCCCGCTTTGGTTTTATTCTTCAGTATTACTTTGGCTATTCGGGGTCTTTTGTGGTTCCATACAAATTTTAGGATACTTTGTTCTAGTTTTGAGAAGTATGCTGGTGCAATTTTCATTGGAACTGCATTGAATGTATAGATGCCTTTGGGTAGTAATGACATTTTAACTATATTTATTCTTCCGGTCCATTACATGGAATGATTTTCCAATTTTTTGTGTCTTCTTCAATTTCTTCATAAGTTTTCTATAGTTTTCATCACACAAATCTCTTGTATCCTTGGTTAGGTTTATTCAGAGGAATTTTATGGTTTTTTGTGCAATTATGAATAGGATCAGTTTCTTGATTTCTCTTTCTGTTGCTTCATTATTGGTGTATAAAAATACAATCGATTTCTGTACGTTGATTTTGTACCCTGCAACTTTGCTGAATTCATGGATCAGTTCTAGTAGGATTCTGGTGGAGTCTGTCGGGTTTTCTATGTAGAGTATCATGTCATCTGCGAAAAGTGAAAGTTTGACTTCCTCTTTGCCAATTCTGATGCCTTTGATTTCTTTTTGTTGTCTGATGCCTGATACTAGGACTTCTAGCACTATGTTAAGCAACAGTGGTGAGAGTGGACATCCCTGTCGTGTTCCTGATCTCAGGGGGAAAGCTCTCCGTTTTTCCCCGTTGAGGATGATGTTAGCTGAAGGCTTCTCATAGATGGCTTCTATGATGTTTAAGTAGGTTCCTTCTATCCCGACTTTCTCTAGAGTCTTTTTTAAGAAGGAATGCTGTATTTTGTCAAATGCTTTTTCTGTATCTATAGACAGGATCATATGGTTTTTACCTTTTCTTTTGTTGATGTGATGTATCACATTGATTGATTTGCGAATGTTGAACCAGCCCTGTAACCCAGGAATGAATCCCACTAGATCTTGGTGGATAATTCTTTTTATGTGCTATTGAATTCGATTTGCAGGTTCCTTGTTGAGGATTTTTGCATCTGTATCCATCAAGGATATTAATTTGTAGTTCTCCTTTTTAGCTGGGTCTCTGTCTGGCTTGGGAATCAGAGTGATGCTGGCTTCATAAAATGAGTCCGGGAGTTTTCCTTCGATTTCTATTTTTTGGAATAGCTTGAGAAGAATTGGGATTAATTCTGTTTTAAACATCTGGTAGAATTCCTCAGGGAAGCCATCAGGTCCAGGGATCTTATTTGTTGGGAGATTTTTGATCACTGAATCGATTTCTTCACTAGGTATGGGTCTGTTCAGATTTCTTATCTCTTCCCATGTGAATTTTGGTAGTGAGTGTTTGTTTAGGCAGTTGTCCATTTCTTCTAAGTTGTCCAATTTGTTGGCATATAATTTTTCATAGTATTCCCTGATAATTGCTTGTATTTCTGAGGGGTTGGTTGTAATAAGTTCATTTTCGTTCATGATTGTGTCTATTTGGGTTCTC
>NW_024083455.1:0-6463 GCF_003009895.1 Hyaena hyaena | reverse complement strand
TCTTTTCCCATTCCATCAGTTGCCTATTAGTTTTATTGATTGTTTCCTTTGGCCAGGCTACATTCTAAGTGCAATTGTACCATCTATTAAAAGGGCATTTACTGCCCATGGGATTACATTCGAGAAAAGGAGACACACTATAAATATATAAAGAATTAAATGAATAAAATAATGTTGGACATTGAACTCTATGAAGAAAATAAAACAGAGTGCTATAACACATAGTAACTGGGTAGAGAGGATTGGGAATGCAGAGCCTTCCCTATTAAGTGTCATCTGAGTGGAATTATAAATGAAGAGAAGTGAGCCAAACAAGGTTCTAGGGAAATACCATTTCAGTGGGAAGAACAGTGGCTCTCCATCTTCCCTGTTGTGGATGCCACCAATCAAGCTGGTCAAGCTTCTGCCATTATAGATTTGTGACAGGAAGACTAGCTCTTCCCATGATCAGAGAAAAGGGGAAAGATCTACAAGGGAAGATCCTGGGATGGGGATCTGTTGTCTCTGCAGGAAGCATCAAGGATGCTAGCATCAGGGAACACTCTGCCTTGTTTACTATTACTTTCCCAGAATCTAGCTCAGAGTATGGCACAAAGCAGGTACTCCATATAGTTGGTTGAATAAGAAAATGAATGGTAAATGGGAGGAAAGAAGCTTAGAAAAATACATTTAGCTAACCAAAAGGTCATAATGAATGATCCTTTGTATGCAGGGCCAACAAGCATCTTGTCATACCTGGTTTTTTGATAATAATTATTAACTATCATTTGTTAAGCATCTATAACACTTGATGCAGTCACTCAGCCTTATGGTAAGCAATTGACAATGTATTGTCTCTTTTAATCCTCCCCAAATTCTTAGGGAAAGGTATTATTTCCTTGTTACACATGAAGACATTGAGTCACATTGATCCAACACAAATCTACTTCACTTGTAAGTAGATCTGGGAAATGATGGAGAATAAAATCTGGGAAATTTCATAACAATCTTGTATCCCACCTCAACATGACTTGATCATACTAGTAGAGAAGTCTTAGGAGAATTTGCTTCCAATGTCTTGTGGTATTTATAGCCCTGTATTGATGATTCTGTGACTTTTTTAGGTTCTTTTCACTTCCTTTATTTATCCATTCATTCAAATATATTTATTGAGTACCTACTATGGGCCAGTCACTATACTGGAGATATATATATATATCAGTAAACAAAACAGATAAAAGAGTCTAGAACTGTTGGCATACCACCAAGAGATAATCCTTGACATGTGTAAAAGAAGAATTCGGTAGAGAGACTAGCAAAACAATAATTCCTGTCTGTTTTCTGCTCAATCACCACTTTCAAGGTCTAGGCACTTCTAGAACATGCCAATCTCCTAACCAGCAGAACATGTCAGGGAAACAAGTGGGTAAGAAACAGCAGTGAAGAGCACTGAACACAACTGTAATAAGACAAAAAACAAGGTCTTAGCCAGTACCAGGGCTGGCCCCTTTGTCCATAGGAGGTAGGATGCTACAGTAGCCAAAGTTGATGGCTAGACTCTATAGCTGGTTTTTGGAACAGTTCAGGTTCAAAGCATTTTGAACCTTTGCAACCACACCAACCTGAAGCATCCCTTTTGTCCCACCCTTCCAGCCACTTTCCACCATGTTCTGTCCCCACCCACCTCCCGGTCCACCAGTCAGCCTTCCTTCTCTCAACTTGTGTCTTCTCCATGTTGCAATTGGATGTCTCTCTTTTGGATAATAATAGCAGGAAAAGGAAGGCCTCTTCCCCGATAGGGCAGAGGAGGAAAAGTGCTACCTATCTGACAAAAATCAGCTCTCTTGGAAAATAGAGATGGAAGACTCTGAGCTGGAACAAAGTGGCATCTCTTTAAGCATTTCTCCAACTCTTGGATAAGCTTTTCTTCATGAAAACCAGGTAAAATCCCTTGCTTTATACTGAGCCAAAGGCACAATGAATATTTTCACTGTGCTGGGTGTGTGCCCTTTCACAGAGTACGCCTATCTCTGGGAAAGAAAAACGCTTCCACTCACAAGCTTCTGCCATCAGTTTTTATGCTGTCTCAACTCCCCTGGCCTTTAATCCTCAAACTATTCAAATACATACCTAAATATGGCACTTCAGAGTATCTAATCCTATTAACCTGTCAGCACCACCTGTTAGCTGGTTGATCTTGGATAAGTTTCTAAACCCTTCTGGGCATCATTTCTCTGTCTATAAAATGGGAATAATAATACTTCAAGTTCTTGTGAGTATGTGTGAAGCTCTTCACATAGTTTCTGGCACATTGGAGGCATGCAATCAGTGGTTCTCAACCCTCAGTGCTCATTAGAATCACCAGGGAACGTTTAAAAATATTGATGTCTGAACCCCAACTCTGACCCATGAAATTGTAACCTCTCAGGGTGGGAGCCTGGGCTCCCTAGGTGATTCTAATTTGCAGCTAGAAAGACAGCCACTTCACTAGATAAATGGTAGCTATTATGGTTGTTGTTGTTGATGTTTTTAATCCACATTTTCCAAATGCAAACCTAAAATTACAAGACCTCTAAGAAAAAAATCACTTGCTTATATCTGAAAATGGAGTGCTTGTGGTTCTCAGCCAAGCCTCTATCATCTTTCAGCGGGAACTAAATGAACCTCAGAAGTCCATAGCCCATGGCACAGTGTCTTAGGTAAAAGGCACCTAATCAAAAATTTCAGGGATAATTGGCAAATTGGCTCTTCATAAGAGGGAAGTAATCTGAATTAAACACCATGAGTTAGCGAGGAGAGGTGCCTATGGCTCTGGGCTCTGGGCATATGCCACATCTGCATAAATGAGTCAGTGTCAGTGACATAGGCTCCCTCCCCCTGGGACCCTGCAGCACCACTTCATATCTGAGATCTGCAGTTGAAGAAGGCATTCAGAGAAGGGAGCCCATTTGGCAAATTTGAATTCCAAAGCCATAGCTGTTTGATCTGGAGTAAGAACCTTGGCACCCTCACAAACCCAAGCAGGCAAATGTGAGCGTGAATCCCAGGAAACAAAACAGGCTCATGTTCCATTTGTGGTCTGACTGGAACAAACTGCCCATTTTGTAACATTGCTGCCTTGTGGTGGAATTTATGACATCAATGTCTTCAAAGGCAATTTTTTTTAAAAAGGTGGAGGGGGACAAACTTTAAAAGAAATAATTTCCTTTCCCCATGTCCCTTTACCTGATTGGAGTCAGAGCTCTCATTATTTCATTAGCTGGTCTCATTCCCTTGATAGCAACAGGATTCATGAGCATTTGATTTAAGCTGCAATTAAAAGCCCCAATCACAGAAATACATTTTCAGAAGATAATTGGGTGCATCATGCCAGCTTGTTGGCCTGTTAGCTGGCTCTAATTGTTGGCCAGTAAATTAAAAGCAAGTACAAGTAAATAGTTCATCCAAAGACACATCAAAGAGAAGGGAAGGAATTCATGTTCTCATTGATCAAGGACTTGCCCTCTGCCCTGACCAGGACTTTTGCCTTTGGTCAGAACTACAAATCCATCACTCTGGTCTAAGAAATCTATGAGAGTGGCAGGGCATTGTCACTGCTTTACATTATATTATAAGGAGCTCTTAAGAGAATGATTTCCATCTTGTTTTTTTCCTTCAACACCCTGCTTTTTTTTTCCTTGTACCGAAAATAAGCCATACAGAAGTCTTTATTTTTCCATCTTTCTCCCCACCATCCTCTCATATAAGCCCATAGTAGTAGCTTGAGATAAAGAAAAGTTGTTTTTTTTTTTTCCTGGAGGAATGGCAGAGTGGTCAAAATATAGAATAGGTTGCCTCTGCAGGTTGAGTTGAGTTCCCCTTTCTTGGGGACTGGTACCTTGGGTTTTACCTTAGGCAGTAGAGAAACATCAAGCATTGGATGTGGGAATTATAATATATCAAAGGAAGGTAACTAATCATTACCATTCTCCTAGAAAAATTGCACCCTGGTTTTCCTTTAGGAAAGCTCCTGCTCCCCTCTCAGCCTATAGAGGGTGGTAGTTATGGTAGATCCCACTACTGTTTGCAAGTACTCACTCACCTTTCTCTCCATGGGAAGAACGTACCTCCAAGTCCCTATGATACCGTCTTAGCCATGTGACTGACTTTGGTCAAATATAAATGATCATGACATACCACATCTGAATGGAAGCTTCAAATTGATTGTATGGTTCAGCTCAGTTTTCTGCTCTTCCCCTCTGCCTCAAAAATGATCTTATGCACACAGGGGCTGTCCCTGCAGCCTGAGTGAAAAGACACATGGAGAGAACCCAGAAGGACCTAGAAGAACTACACAGCAGATGCAGCCAACCCACAGCCACCAACATTAACAAGAGAGGGATATACTTAGCAAAGCCAGTGAGGTGTGGTACATCCTCTCCTCGGAGAAGTCTAGGGTTCTAGGAAAGAAAGAGAAAACCTTCCTCACAGGATATGAAACTGGTTTGGGCAAGATGGAGTTACTGCTCCTTTCTTGCCACAAAAAAGCTAGGAAATAAGGCCCAGATGTCTAGGAAAACTAGCCTAAGATACAGAGAGGCCAGGCATTATGGCATCACTTGAGCTTGGACCAAACTACATTGAGAGCAGATGGATCCTCCCCTGGACATTTCAGTTATGAGAGCCAGATTCCTCTTTGCTCAAGTTTGTTTGCATTGGCTTTTCTGTCACTTGCAAATAAAAGAATTCTCATTGAAACAGATTCCAAATCTGAAGTTCTTTTTCTCCCAGATCTTCCCCATTACTCCCTCAAGAGATGAAGGAGGCCAGATATCAGGAGCAAAGGTGTTGTTGCTTTTTAGACAGAAAAGCTCCTGAGGACCTGGAAACTTACAAGACTTAGAATAAGCCCTGCCTTGGAGCTGTCTACTGGCCAGAATGGATTCTGGAAGACTGAGCTGGAGAAAAGACTTTACAAAAGCCCAGAGGGGGCTTGATATTTCACCTGTAGCCTTGGAATGGCATGCTGAAGCCTTCTCCTCAGCCAACATCATAAATCATCGTAGCAACCAACATTAGCCAGTAAGAGACTAGCTAGGTCTATGCTAGACTTTTATTTCTAAAAGCATCGATGACAATTTGATTTAGATGATTAATTTCTTCACCAATAGCCATTTCTTCCTGATTTAAGTCAGAAACTAAATAATACAAACTGACTAAAATATCATTGCAGAATCAATAAAACATCCTCAACAGATAATTATAGCATTAATGCACTTATTCTCTGGTTGGTGCATCAATCATAGTTAATGGGGATAAGTTGAAATGATTTTAATTAAAGGCATTTAGGTTCTGTTGCCCTGAGTCATAGAATGCCAAAGCATAGGGCCCTAAGAACTCAGAGACCAAGAGTTTGCATACCCAAGGTTAGCTGAAACCGCTGGATCTTTATAAGTGCTTCTCAGACCACTGTAGGAAATAGTGGGGGATGGGGGGCTGCATATCAGGAGCACCAGGTTTTCCAGTCTCATTTCAAACAGAACACGTCTGAATATGAATTGATTTTAAAATGGGTTAGGCTACAATAGGAATAAAAAGAGGATAAAGAGGGGAACGAATAACAGAGAAAGAAGATAAGTTTAAAAACCATGAATATAATAAAATTTTCTCATTCTTCTAATGGGGAAACTGAGGCTCAGAAGGTAGGAAAGATTTGCCCCATGTTAAACAGATGCTCTACAATAGGGCCTATATTGAAATCCAGACATTCTGACTCTCAGGCAAGTGTTTTCTCATTGCATCAGCTTTACACATTTTAGATATTAAAAATTAAGATTTACTTCATGGTGGCAAGGAAAATTTGAGGCAGTCTGTCCAAAAAACAACATGACAAAGGACTCCTACTCTTGGTCTCTACTTCTAACCATCTCCACATGCCATTCATTAACTGTGGCCCAGGAGTTCATCCAAAATATTCAATTCAAGACTTTCCATGTGAGCTAGAGACCATACCAAACAATTATTGGTGGGGAAAGCTCCAGCCTACATTGGTGATTGATTTTGTTTTTAGCCATGTTTCATTTGTTAATATACCAATTACTAAGGATGAAACACACAAAACTTTCAGAAGAATATAGCACAGTAGCCATGCCTTCATAGTCTAGGAAATAAGGTGAAATCAATAGACCAACCATCACAATATAGGGTTCAACTGTGTTACTCACCTGTCAGAATGTAAGCACTATGAGGCAAGGATGGCCTCCTTAACCAAATTCTTTTTTTATTAATATTTTTATTAATTAATTAATTTATTTTAATTTAATTTTTTTTACAAATAGTTTATTGTCAAGTTGGTTTCCATATAACACTCAGTGCTCATCCCCACAAGTGCCCTCCTCCATGCCCATCTCCCCCCTCCCCTCCTCCCACATCCATCAGTCCTCAGTTTGTTCTCAGCATTCAAGAGTCTCTCATGGTTTGCCTCTCTCCCTTTCCCCCACCATTT
>NW_024083454.1:0-6472 GCF_003009895.1 Hyaena hyaena | reverse complement strand
ATCCTTCTGAGGTCAGGGCATCTTTGCTTATAGAAAAAGGCAACACTGAACAAAATGGAATGGATTTTTAGAAATACCTGCTAAAGGCACTACATGAGTAGTATATGAGAATATATGGGGTCGTTTGTCTGTTTGGAAGTGAACAGTGACAAAAAGTATGGAATTTACTCCTTAAAATATTTTTTAATGTTTTATTTATTTTTGAGAGAAAGACAGCATGAACGGAGCGGGGGAGGGGTCAGAGAGAGAGGGAGACACAGAATCTGAAGCAGACTCCAGCCTCTGAGCTGGCTGTCAGCACAGACCCCAACACAGGGCTCGAACCCACGAACCGTGAGATCACGACCTGAGCCGAAGCTGGATGCTCAACTGACTGAGCCACCCAGGCACCTTGGAGTTTACTCTTTACAGAGATTTTGCTACTTATTTTAACCTCACAGTAACCCTGTAAGATAGGGATCATCCTCCTTGTATGACAAGAAAAGATAAAATCATCAAGGTTAAGTGACGAGCTCAAGGTCATCTGAGTAGAGAACCAGGGTGCAAGTCTGGGTAAATGGTTTTAGCCAATATGTTGCTGTTTGTTTCCAAAAGTAAGAATTCATCTGCATTTTATCAAGTCACCTGATACTTCTGGGGTATGGACAGTTTCTAAGACATGAAGGGCTAAGCAACAGTGGATTCCATGCCCTGAGAGGGAAAGCAAAATGCTCATGCTGAGGCTTCGGGCTGAAATCTTCATTTCATCTCTCTGTATTGAGTGGTGAAAAGCTGGCCAAGTTGGGTTGAGCTTTTTGACATTGTATCTTCTTATGTCATTTCCTAAGTACAAGTTCTATAGTTTTGTATGAGCAAGAGGTCCCTCCATGGAGCTTTGCAACAGTTTTCCCCAAGGTGTTCTGCAGAGAATCTGATATCCACCTAATTATAATAAGTGTGCATTACTCTCTGTTAACAGGACCATTGCCAACTATTTGGTGTGGAGGATGGTTTACTCCAGAATTCCAAACCTTAGCAGGCGCTTTCAGTATAGGTGGCTCGAATTCTCGCGGGTAAGCTTGAAGAAGATTTCAATGTTAATGCCACTGGATAACTTTTACATGCCGGAAGGGTCGTGTATTAACTAATCCAATAAAAATCATTTTTAGGGATAGGACAGAGGGAGCTATGCAGCCCAAGCTCTACCGTTTTCTTTTCTTTTCTTTTTTTTTTTGTTTTATTAAACCTTATGTACTTACTATAAAGGACACTCAAGCTGTGCTTCGATGAGGCCATATAAAGATATTTGCAGCAATATTTGGGACAATCTTACTGTTTTTTTTTTTTAATTTAAATCCAAGTTAGTTAACATATAGTGTAATAATAACTTCAGGAATAGAATTTAATGAGTTATCACTTACATACAAAGCCCAGTCTTCTTCCCAGCAAGTGCCCTCATTAATGCCCATCACCCATTTAGCCCATCCCCCCACCCAACACCCTGCTACCAACCCTTGGTTTGTTCTCTGTGTTTAAGAGTCTCTTAGAGACCATCATATTGTTTTCCCTCCCTCTTGTCAACTTATTCCCATTTTTTCCCAATGTTTTTAACTGAGTCACTCTCATTACAGTTTTAATATATCTTAGTGATATATTTGTAACTATTTTTCATTTTCAGTATTCTGAATATTCAAAATATACATGATAAACATATTAGATGATAGTGTTTCATCTTCAGGGATAGAATTTTGTCTTTAACTATAACTTGACTTTCATTCAGTCTTTGAATTTATCCTAATTCTGCTAGGCCAAAGAGGCCTAAATGTAGTCTCCTCAGAGACCTGGCTCAAATGCCTGAAACACTTTTCTTCTCTCCTCCTCACCTGGTTCTTTGATCTTTGCTTCTCTTCCTCTCTGGTTCTCCTCTTCACTAACATAGGTGTTATTTTGTCTTTGAGTAATTCTCTGATTAATAGAGGACTAATGATTTTGTGGCTTTCTTGTTTTTTGTAAAAAAAAAAATTTGTAAGCAGTGATTTCATTTAATAGATGTTTTGGTTGTTAAAGGCAAGTATAGGAATTTTTGGTGAGTCATTACTATTGAGCAGTAATATAATTATTTTGGATACATTTTGGCTCTCAAAGTCACTAGGTCTACAGAACAGCATAAACCAACTATATTTTGAGGTCATATCAAAGGGTTAAACTACAAAAGAAGTAGAGTTTATATGTATATATGAAAGCGTGTGAGTGTGTGTGTGTGTGTGTGTGTGTGTGTGTGTATTTTTAACTCCTTTGGATCACATAAAAGATAGTACCCAGCTGCTTTGCAACCTTATTGTGAAAAGAATGAGAGAGAATGGTGTAAGAAGTAGTGTGTGAAAATCTGAGGTCAGGTATGATTAGGGATGTTTCTTGAGTGTAGAGTGCTAAATATGCTATTGAATTGCCAAAGATAGCTGTAGGATCTCTTTCTGTGGAGATTTTCAAAATAGCCCCGTTGCTTACCTCTGAGAGGAGCTGTACCGCTGGAAGGCAGGGGAGGAGTAGATGGATTCCAGTGCTAACCCCATCTGCCTGGGGCCAGCGGCTCGAACCTTGTTAGAGGCGCCTCCATCATGCTCAGCACCTCCCTGCCTTGCTCCTTGCCTTCAGTTTCCATTTTGAGCACTGAACTTCCAACCTCCAAGGGCAATTTAAACAATCTTTGTTTCTTTACTTTCATCACCAAGAGTAAACCTTGGAGCCTTCCAAGTTCTGCTTTGGACCCTCCTTACTTGTTTGTAAATGTTTTATTGTAATGGCTTAATTGGGACAGATGGGGAAAGCATTTACATCTGTTTTTTACTTGGTTCTGGATGTGTCCTTTGCTACGACACAAAGTAAATCTGCTTTTTGGGTTGTTCACAGTGGGCCATGTTCTCAACGGACTTATGAGTGTACTACCCAGAACAGGGAAGGCCTCACTGGGCAGGAACTTTGACCACAAGTTGATATAAGACCTTTCCTAGTGGAACTTTAGTTCTCAATAGCTGTTAAAGACTATCTAGACACTTGGACAGAAAAGCTGTGCCATTGTCCTAATCCTTCACTAAATGAAGGATTTCAAATTTCAAATGAAAATTGAAAGGAAGGGATAAATACATTTTTTTCACTGTCAAAATATTTTCATCCAGTTGTAAATATAACTAGGAACAAACAGAATTTATTTCTTCATCTCATTTTGCCATTGGCCCTACCATCTGACACACGTATGTGGGTGGGGCGTGCATTACGTTGTAGACTGTTTTCTTCAGGCTGTTTGAATTTTGTTTGGCAAAAGGTTTTATCCAAGTGAACCCCAATCTGGATCAATTATCTCCCACAGGTAATTCAGGGGACCACAACTTTGTTGCCTCAGTGGGACAAATGTGTGAACTTTATCGAAAGTGCCCTCCCTTATGTTGTTGGAAAAATGTTTGTGGATGTGCACTTCAGGGAAGATAAGAAGGAAATGGTAAGTGCTGCTCCCCAGCTGATAAAAACAATGGCTGACCACCAGATCTGACATCAGTGTGGTCAGCACGCTTTACTTATGACAGAGTCTTCAAATGGTTCAGCGTACACAGGGAGCAGTTCTGATGGAGAAATGCAAGTGCTCCTTTGTAGCTGTAGATTGGGTTTTCTTTGAGAGCAGCTTTATTGTATTCTGAATGGATGTAAAATGTATATAGAAAGTTGAAAAAGTCTGAAAAATGGTAATTTTTATTGGTCCTTGTTTATCATAGCTACAAATACAGACTCTGAAAGTAAGCAACTAAATGTATTTAAATTTTGACAAAGTTGGCTTAGTTTTGGTTGGTTTAATCATCAGAAAAAAAGCCTGTGACACCGTTACTGTCAAATGAAATCTTAGTATAAATGGAGCTTTCTAGAATTGGGCTTTTTCTCTGTGTTAAAATAATGACTTTGCCTTAGAACTCTCAATAAGTATGTTATTAGATGTCATTCTTTACCTTTTTATAATCTTCCCAGATAGCAGAATTTCCAAATTGCCCCTGAATTACACTTTCTAATTATTGATGACTTGATTATAGTCCTTATCGTTATTTTGGATAATGTTTGTTTAATGAAAGAGAGAGAGGGAGAGAGGGAGGAGGAACATACAGACCGACAGTAACTACTCCCTCCTCACTGAAACGCAGCTTTCCCCTGTTGACTGTAGAAACCATCAAGGTGGATTCCTTGGCTCAGAGTTATGGTTTGTGACAGTGGAAACGATGATTATGTTTTAAACAAAAAACAAAGGTGCCTCACTTATAAAAGAGCTAAGCTTCCTTACAATTGTATTATCCCTTTCTACATTCAATTAATTATTATTTTGTGTATTTTATTAACAGGCATTGCTTGTTAGAAACCCATGATTCTATCTTCATAAAACAGTTAGTTACCCTCTGAAAACTCTTTCAGTTCTGCCTTCCCAGCCAGGATCAAAACTTATTAAAACGTAAATCAGTTATCGTAGGATACCTTAATACCTAAAACTATCTTTGAGATTTCCCAGATGACCCATGAAGAAGCACAAAATTTTGTGATTTTGTTTTATAAAGAAGGAATGCTAGAAATAACTAGGGTTTTTTTTTTTTTGATAGCTCCATATCATTTGAGTTCGTTTGACATTATTATAAAAGTCTCATTGGAAGAATTTCCAAATCAGAAGAGATCCTCAGCCTTCCCAAGTTTAAGTTTGTGTAAGTAAGTGTATATTATATTTCAGAGACTGTAAGTTTTACAGCAGGACTCTGGATATTTGTCAGTGACTTCTTAGTCAACCACACAGTATTACCTTTAGGGGAATCCTTAGTCAAACCTGTATGAGATGGTTATTTCCTATATTCCCATAGGGAATTTTATTCTACTACATACTTACACTGTTGATTACTGAGATAAATTAACCACCGCCATCCAGTCTTCTTGTCACATAGTTTGATCCTTCCCTATGATGTTTTCAAGAAAGTTCTGATAGAAGCTTCAGGATCCAATTTGTAAAAACAAAGAAACACATTAAGAAAAGAAGAGTCTCAAAGCCTTTTGGGAAGGACTTTACCATACACCATCAACTACTGATGCTTTACGGAATAGGCTGTTAGATAAGACTTGGAGCTGATAGTGCTTAGACAAGTTTCAAGCTGACTGAGGACTTAGGAATTGGAGACATTCTTAGTCTGCAAGCAGATGTATTTCAGGAATGCAGGTTGCCGATCAGCATTAGAAAAACTGCTGAAACAGCACCAAATAAACTGATGAGGATAATATAACTGTCATCATCAGAATGACATTAATATGATTTTCATTTTTCTATTTTTTCTGATATACGAAGAAGCCCTTTTTTACAATAAGGTGTTGTTGGGGCACCTGGGTGGCTCAGTTGCCTAAGAATCTGACTCTTGATTTGGGCTCAGGTCATCATCTCACGGCTCATTGGTTTGAGCCCCACATTGGACTCTGCAGTGATGGCGTGGAGCCTGCTTAGGATTCTGTCTCTTCCTCTCCCTCTGCTGCCCCCTGCTCATGCAGTCTCTTTTTCTCCCTTTCTCTTGCTCGCTCTCTCTTTCAAAAAGAAACTTAAAAAAAAGAAAATAAGCTGTTCTTAACTCCAAATGTAGTAGATTATGATTTTGTAAACTGTAAACATTTTTAGTGGGACTTGGCTCTCATTGAAGCTCCCTCTCAATTCAAAGAACATTACTACGGAGACTTCTGACTTTTCATGAAAATATAATTATTTACATAGGTTCAAAGAGCATCTGCTATCTTTTTTACCAGGAAGTATTAGGATATATTAATTTTCCAACCAAGATCATACCGTACCTTGAGTGTCACATTTTAAAATAATGCTGATTTAATCAAGCATGAAAATCTATTAAGTAACAAGGATTGATTTTGTATGTAGAGTCCATGTTTTCAAAGTCTTTTCAAGAAAAGTGGTTTGGCACCTTGCTTATAGGGTCTCAGTCTCATAGGGGCTGGAGAAGGTCAATTTCTGTCAGACAAGAGACAGTGTCCTAGACCTAGGATGTAATGGCAAGTAATTGATACTTTTACAAGTCCAGTCCAAGATCCCTGATGAAAATTTCTTGACAGAGTTCTTTGGATGTAATTCACTAAATGGTGTGTGCACAGGGAAACTCACAATTAACTATTATTCTTGGTGCACCTATGGAAAAAATCCAGCCAATCATAAGACCAGTTTTTTTGTCATCAAGAATAATCTCGGGAGAAGTTCGCAAATGTGTACCAATTAAACACGACCCTAAATAATTAAAAGGTAAAAGAAGAAATCACAAGGGAGATTAAGATAAGATTTGAGATGATTACAAATAAAAGCACAACACACCAAAGCATATGGGAAACTGCTAAAGTAGTACTTAAAAGAAAATATATGGTAAAAATGCCTATATTAAAAAAAGAAGAAAGATTTCAAATCAATAACATAAATTTCCACCTTCAGAAA
>NW_024083453.1:0-6505 GCF_003009895.1 Hyaena hyaena | reverse complement strand
GTTTCGGACTCTCCTTTTCCCCTCTCACTCCCCGTAGAGGGTAGAGGGGGATCGCCTCCCACCCTGGAGTCTCCGATCCGGGCCCGATTTTATCTTCCCGGGTTCGCACTCACGTTAGAAGGCTCTCTCAGTGGATTCTGCATCTTTTTTCTCCCAATCTCTCAGGTTTTGTAAGGTTTCCAATGGCTTCAGATCTTTTCTGTGTGATGTATGGGCGCGAGTACAAGTACGGAGCTCCTTACTTCTCCGCCATCTTGCCCTCTCCCTAGAGCATTTTAAAGAGAATATTAATTTACTGGGGAGCCTTGGTGGCTCAGTCTGTTAAGTCTCTGACTTAGGCTCATGTCATGATTTCACGGTTGGTGAGTTCAAGCCCCGCGTCAGGCTCCATGCTGAGGACATTGAGCCTGCCTCGGATTCTTTGTCTTCTTTTCTCTCTCCTCCTCTGCATGCACCCTCCCTCTCTCAAAAATAAATAAGTAAACATTAAAAAAATACAGAGTATTAATTTACAAAGAGATATCAAACTTTAATTAAAATGATCATACAATTAAAAAATGCATCCAGTGAACAATATTTTATATTGTAATTGAATGTGAACAGAAGAGACCAAAAAAAAAGATAAAAAAAGATGTCACCCCAACTGCCTCACTAAGTGTACACATTTGTCCTCTTATAAAATCAGTTACTAAAGGATAAACATCACATAAGTATGAAAAATAACTGTAAATTTGTGAATTTTAAGCAAGGTTTATATCATCAAGAAAAAGCAGAAATAATCTTAATTTGCTGAATTTAAAACTTCTTTGAATGTTATTCTTATTTAATCATTTGTAAAGCCCCAAGTGAAGACTTCAAGTGAAAGCAAAGACCCCAAGTGAAAGCAAATCTATGCAGTTTGGAAACTTAATATTGATCGTAAATGAATCTAAATATTTTTCACCTATTTTATGGATTCAGATTAGTCTAATTCCAGCATTACTTGAGACATGAATGAATACCTGTGTGCCTGGCAACCAGGAAAATGTTTCAGCTTGATACAGCTTAATGTCTACCTACATGCTGAGGTAGGTAACTAAGTGGGCTGAGGAATAGTTGAGAAGCCTCACATCTCCCCTACCCCAGCACGAATCAGAAGTACCAGAGGGACAAAAGTCTGGAAGACAAAAACTTAATGTAGAGCAGAAAGAATAATCAAATTTTAGATTAAATTAGGAGTGAGAGAGTCAGGTTGTAAAAGATAAGGCATCAATAACCCAAACAATCCAAGCAAACCAGAGAGAAGAGCAAGATCTAATAAAGATCAATTTGAATAAATATGAAATGAATTTTTATACTCATAACAGGTGATAGAAAAAGAAAAAGTATTGCTACTTTTATGTCAATCTTAACAACCAGATTTTATTTTATAACTTTAGTATTGGTTGGTAGGTGGTATTTAAACAGCAAACAATCATATGCATCAATGACTCCAGTATCACATGTTGGTGATTTTGGTTGTTTCTTGCTGTATCTCTCAGAATGATCATTTCGAACCCTGATCGCAAGGGCTAATTATATCTTGACTGGTTGAATCCTTATTTTTTTTATTTTTTTTAAATTTTTTTAAAATGTTTTATTTATTTCTAGGAGAGAGAGAGAGAGAGACAGCGTGAGCAGGGGAGGGTCAGAGAGAGAGGGAGTCACAGACTGAAACAGGCTCTGACGCTTAACCGACTAAGCCACCCAGGGGCCCCCGTGACTGGTTGAATCTTAATATCCTTTTGTTGCTAGGTAAGAACACTTTTTGTCAATAAGATTCTTCTTCTCCCCAGACTTTTAGTAGACGACTAACAAAGCTTCTGTAATTTAAACTCACTTTTAATATTTTAATCACAAGCTTGATTTCTGTCATCAATACTTTTAGCTCATTTTAATTAAAACTATTTGAACAATCAGACAAGACTGATTACCATAGTGAGCATATTTATCACAGCTAGACCTCTTCTAAGATGACACAACAGTGATTTGGGACAGTTCAAAACAACAAATGACAGACAAATCCTTACTTTAAAAGAATCATTGACATATTCTGGAAACATCATTGGAATGTTTTCTCAAATGTGAAGCAGAAGAAAGCTGATAATTTTGAGTACATAATACTCAAATAAAAATTTTCCATTTGAAATACCTTTGGGGATAGTAGGAAGAATAGAAGCTTGAGAGTTGGGAAGACCTTGGATCGAATTCCAGCCCCGTTAACTAAGGTGAGTTATCTAATTTCTCTGATCCTCAGATATATGATTTTGATAATCTCTCCCTTGCAATAATATTGAAAAGATCAATTTATATCATTTACTTAAAACTTTGAGCACAATGCTTAGCATAAAACTTTTAGCACATAGTACCTATTGTGCCAAGTAATAGAAAATGTAAGTGTATTTGCAGCTGAATTTTTAAAAAATACCATTCCTGAAATAGTATATAGACTCAAATCTCTAAAAATTGCGTTCTCAATTCAGATATCCATACCAACTCAATTTAAAATACATAAAGACATTTCTCAAGATAGATAAGTTTAATTTTTGTATATGATACAAAATTTAAAATAAACTTAGAGATAATATTCCAGTGACAAATATAGTATTTTCTTTATTGTTCCAAAAATTCAAATATTTTATTAAAATACATTTGAAAATAGCATATAAGCACTCATACTGTACTTTACTTTTTATATTTTAAATCAGAATTTTCAAAACTGTTTTTGCACAAATAGCTCAGTTACACCCACAAATCACTGAATCTATTTAGCATCTTTTGAAGAGGTGTAATTTTTTGAAAAATGTGACATTTGTTTTTGTGCCAGTGCATTTGTCAACATTAGTGTAATTAGCTCAAGTTTCATCAACTAGCTGGTGCAATCTGTTCAGAATGCAACTTTGAATTTTGAATAGTCTTATAGACTCCAGTTTGAGCTTCCTATGGGATTTAATTTTAGTTTTTATACTTGAAAAATAAAAGGAGGGAGTAGCTCTTAATAAAGTCAGCATGATTTTTCAAAATTCAGATTGTATGATATAGGAAGGACCATCAGGATTTTTGAAGTATCAATAGAAACTTCAGGAAAGTATTAAAATAATCTCCCTAAAATTCCCATTTATCCACAAAAAATATTTTTTTTGCATAGCAAATAACTACACAATGCACGATCAATCCATTTATTTTATATATAAGAATGCATTTTATATATAAGTCAGTGTGACTTGAACCAAAAGAACAAAGATGCTAACAATTATTTTTGCTTATTGATAGGAATTTGTCTCCACCATGAGGTAGCAAAAGAAAAAGCTTAGAAAACTTTAAATAATTATTTTATCAAGATACATTTCTTAAGATGGATAAAAACATGATTCTACCTATTCATTTTCTTGGTACAGATGCTCTTATATTAGTAGGAGGAATTTTAGGAAGTATGAGAGAAATGCTTTTTTGTATGCCACTATAAAATATGCTTAGAGCAAAAATCATATTTAAAAACAAAGAATAGAAGGCAGTATCTCTGAAATTGAATAATTTATGCTACAATATTCAATCTAACAAATAGATGATCTTTTAAGTTCAATGGTTAAATCTAAACCTCTACTCATAGAAATAGAAGGTTGAAAATTATTCATTTTTCTGCTGAACCCAGATCAAAGAATTAGATTTTAAAGAAATCAAATACATATTCAACACATTACAGTCAACTTCTTGTAAAAATGCACATACATCCTCCCCCCTCCAAACACACACACATACTATGGTACTTGTTTTCAAAGAACTTATGCTCAAGTTGGTTAGAAAGATATATGGAAGGGAAAAAAAAACCGATTTCATTGACAAGTGAGGTCCAAATAATACTGCATAAAGTACAGCAGCATCATAGAAGAGATGGCTTTTGAAGAATAGGCCATTTAATTGGTTGAAACACATGCTTAGTTAAGAATCCAGGTCAAAGTGTATAGGTGAGAAATATAAGAAGTTAAATTCTGTAAGTGGAACATACTTTTGAGAGCAAGTTAGAGAAAGGTCTTAGATGTATTCATTAAATAAACTTTGAAGGCTTGTTAATTGTAGTCCTTATGCTTATTTTAAGCAGTTGAGATGATTGGCACAGACTTCGCCTTTGAAATACTTAAAATAGCAAGACGTCAAGAGAATGTAAATGTCCACAACCATGTTTATGAGAAACACTTATTTTAAGAAAGGGGAAAAATATAAAAATAGTTGTAGAGTGGCTCTTAAGGTGGCAAAGTCATCTTTGACATGGGAGATCATGATGGAGATGGCATTGGGATAGCCTTGAAATCTAGGTAGAATTTAGATATAGAGGGATGAGGTGGTGGTGACACATTAGTTTCACAGTTTGTCACTGTTCTCCTGATGGACTTCCAATAATCTGTGTTATTTCCTCAGCCTTCTATACAAGTGTGATGAAAGAGTGACTTACTGTTGACTCTTTAACAACACAGGTTTGAATTGCATGGGTCCCCTTGCACATGGATTTTTTTTTCAATAAACACAGTACAGCTCCCTCCTGTAAGCACATGCCCTAGATAATATCCTGCAGAGTCACAAGTAAAGGTAAGTTCCTAATACCCTTGTGATCAATAGTCTTCACCCCTCAGGACCTTACCCTTGTGTGCCTCTTCCATAAGACCCCATTGAGTTAACCAAATCCCCACTCTTTTTGGTTTGGATTGTCTAAGTCAGCTTTAGCTGTGGAACCCCAAACCTCTTCACTCATGGACCCCAATATAGGCATGTGCCCCAGGTCTTGCCTTTCTATCTGCCTGCACTGAACCCTCTCTTCTCTGTGTGGCCCCTCGAGGAGCGTCATGTATTTCCTTCAGGACTTGTGAGTCATAAACTTCTGTTTCAATTTCTCTGCGGTCTTTTTTTGAACCTCAACTCTCCATCTGGCACCCTATGCTCCACTTAACAAATGTTAATTTAACAAAGTTATAACAAGAACTGAAATTGTATTTTGTGAAATGCTTTTCTGCATCTGTTGGAATAATCATGTGTTCCTTTCTCCTTAAGATGGATTATATTGATTTATTTTTGAATATTCAATCAGCCTTACATTCCTGGGATAAACTCCACTTGGTCATGCTGTAATATTCTTTTTCTGTATCACTGGATTTAATTTGATGATATTTTGTTGAGGATTTTACTCCTCTATTTATGACAGAAATTGTCCTGTAGCTTTTTGTTTCTTTTTTATTTTGTTTTTATACCATCTTTGTTATGGTTTGGGGATCAGGGTAATTCTAGCTTTGTAAAATGAGCTGGGAAGTATTAAATCTTCACCTGTTTCTGAAGAGATGCTATAGAGTTGGTGTTATTCATTTTTCAAATGTTTGGTGGAGTTCATCAATAAAACCATGTGTGCATGGAGTTTTCATTTCAGAAGATTTTAGCTACAAATTCAATTTCTTTAACAGTTACAATGATAGTCAGATAATCTACTTCATCTTTGGTGAGTTTTAGTAGTTCATGTTTTTGACAAATTAGTCCATTTCATCTAATTTATCAAATTTATTTGCATAGATTTGATTGTAGTATTCTCTCCTTATCTTTCCAATAATTCTTTTGTAGAGTTTGTAGCAATATTATGTAATATTATGTCAAGATCTGTAGTGACAGTCCTTTCATTCTTGATACTAATAATTTGTTACTTCTCTTTTTTCTTTATTAATATTGCTAGAGTTTTATCAATTTCATTACTGTTTTCAAAGACCGATTCTAAGTTTTGATGATTTTCTCTTTAATTTTATTGATTTCTGCTCTTATCTTTCTTATTTCCTTTCTTCTTAATTGATTTTAAATTATCCTTTTCTAGTTTCTCAAAGTGTAATCTTTTTTAAATTTTATTTATTTATTTTGAGAAAGAGAAACAGAGAGCAAGAGTGTGGAAATGGCAGAGAGAGAGGGAAGGAGAGAGAAGCCCACAGATTCTATTAGCACAGAGCCTGACACAGGACTCAAACTCACAAAGCCATCAGATCATGACCTGAGCTGAAATCAAGAAACAGAAGCCTAACGACTGAGCCACCCAAGGGCCCCTGAAGATGTAATAGAGTATAAATCAATCCTTCCATTTTGTAACTTTTCTCTGAGCACTGCTATCATTATATCACATACAATTTTTATATTGTATTTTCATTTTCATTCAGCTAAAAATATTTTCTAATTTTTTCCGAGACTCCCTCTTTTACCCACAGATACTTTAAAACTGTTACTGAATTCCCAACCGATTGGACATTTTTCTATCTTCTCTTACTTATTTTCAGTTTAATTCTAATATGCTCCAAGAATATATTTTGTATGATTTCAATTATTTTTTTTTATTATTTTTTTTTTTTTACAAATAGTTTATTGTCAAATTAGTTTCCACATAACACCCAGTGCTCATCCCCACAAGTGCCCTCCTCCATGCCCATCCCCCCCTCCCCCCAAATCCATCAGTCCTCAGTTTTTGTCA
>NW_024083452.1:0-6556 GCF_003009895.1 Hyaena hyaena | reverse complement strand
CTATTCTTGAATTCAAATATGATTCTCTTTTTAAAAGCATTTTCACCATGGAGACCCTTGATAAAAATTTCCCACTTTTTTCTTTTAATATCCTGAAATGCGTTTGCTTTCTTATTTTTTTGTATGCTTACATATTTTTATCGTACACACAACTCACAGAAAGAATTTATTCCATATCATGTAATAATAATTGTGGATGGAATGTCTAAAACATTTTTATGGAAGGAAATAAGGTGTTTCATGGAGTTATTAGGGATTTGAGAGTCATGTGGGGCAGATGTGTTTGGGAACACTTTCCCCAGGGACCCGGGCAGAGAGTCAGATGGGACTCTCAAGGGCTAGAAAATGCTTAAGACTCTGGAATGAGGATTCGCCAGACTTCTGAGATCTAATCTGGCAATTTATATACTATGTCTAGGCTAACATATTTTGGAAAAACTGTCTAGTGTTGGACTCACATATTAAATAATTTTGGTAGCCAACTTCTTTCCATGATTTGGCAATCAGAAATTTGGCAATCAGAACAGAGTGTCTCCAAAATTGCTACCACTGTTACCACAGAAGGTCCTTACACAGGCTGCAGGGTGCACGGTGTTCATCCTCTTTCCTCTTGGGTCCATGTGTGCCTCTTTTCAAAGAGAAGATTTGCATGGTCCTCCAATATCTACCCATGAGTTAAAGCTTTTTTCTTACCCAGGGTTCTCCGGAGAGCTGCCTTGACCTCCTTATTCCGCAAGCTGTAGATGATGGGGTTGAGCATGGAGGTCACCACTGTGTAGAAGAGAGCTAGGAGCTTATCTGTTCCTGGCGAATGGCTGGCCTTGGGCCTCAGGTAGGTGACAGACCCTGAGCCATAGAAGAGTGTCACTACAAGCAGGTGGGAAGAACAGGTGGACAAAGCTTTCCGGCGGCCTTCAGGTGACGGCATGATCAGCACGGCAGCTAGGATTCTGCCATAGGAAGCAACGATTAGTAGAAACGGGCTGGAAATGCAAAGAATGGCCACAACAAAGACCGCGGCCTCATTATGGGACGTGTCTCCGCAGGCAAGAGCCAGGATGGGGGGGAGGTCGCAAAAGAAGTGGTCTATTTCACAGGGGCCACAGAAGTTCAAGGAGAAAATATAGTTGGTCTGGCCCAAGCCCACCACGCAACCCACTGCCCAGGAAACCACGGCCAGCTGGGCACATAGCCCACGGCTCATTCGCGTTGCATAGTGCAGCGGGGAGCATATGGCCATGTAGCGGTCAAAAGCCATGGCTGCCAGAAGACAGCACTCACTGATGGCGAACAGCGTAAAGAAGAACATCTGCGTGGCACACCCCTCGCGGGAGATGCCCCGGGCCTCACTCACAAGGCTCTGCAGCATCTTGGGTATGACCGAGCATGTGTAGCCAATCTCCAAGAGAGACAGGTTGGCCAGGAAGAAGTACATGGGTGTGTGGAGCGTGGGGTTGGTGCAGATGGCCAGGGCTATGAGAGCATTGCCCGTCAGGGAGGCCAGGAACATGAGCAGGATCAGGGTGAACAGAAGCAAGCACTGCTCAGCGGCTGTAGAGAACTTGGCAAATGCAAAGTGCTTGACGGACTCGCCGCTGTCCTGCCACTGGGAACAGCTGAGGTTCATGACCTGGGGAAGGGGTCAGCAGGCAAGGATTTGTTCAGTGTAAACGCAAATCTCTCTGTTACCTTTAATGAGCGCTAGTAGGTCACACAGCTACGTTTCTTACCTGCAGGTCTAAAACTCAGAAAATTTGGAAATTACACTCACCCTCATGCCTTTACAACCAAATCCAACTGTGTTCACAACACCTGATCAAAAATACACCTGATCACCAAGCACGACGCTGAAAAAAATGAACTCCAGCTCATTTCTGTCTTCATCCAGGCCGTTAATCAGTTGTCAAATACTGTCAGACAAAGGTTCTCTGTACTGATCCTTCCTTTGTTTTCTCCATCTCTGGTGTCACCGAGTCCTTCACTCCTTCATTCAATACATGTTTACTGAGCACAGAGATTCAGTCCTTTCTGCTGCAGGTCCTGAGATTTAACAATGAAAAAAAAAAAACCCACTTCTTCCCAAATGTGACTTATTTAGTGAAATAAAGTAGAGATTAAATAGCTGTCCAATAAGTACATAATTGCTGTACTGCAATTAAAGCCCCTGTGTCCTGGGGCCCTGTGGGAAGAGCAACAGGAGCCCAGGTGTGAGGACCCGCACCCGTGCTCACACCACGTCTACACTGCATGCTGGGTTCACTGCATCGAGGCAACAGGCCTTTACCTGTGCTTCTTCTCATCTGCCAGCCTTTCCCCATCACAGGGTTCTTTGTGAAATGAAAATGACCACTGGCTTCAATTCAAACATCTTATTAATGTAATTCATGCAATTACATTGCATGATTGGCCCAGTGACTATCTACAGAAATATTTGCCCCTTAACCAGAGGCCTCCTGTGACCCTCCTACCAAATCATGCACACTGGCACCTTTAAGCGTGTGCCTTTCTTGCGCATTTCCTTTGTGCTGATTTTGTCGCAGGGACTTGACCTCTGCTTCCCTGACTGTCCACCCAGTGAAACGTCTGCTGCGTTCAGGCTGCAGGACGGCGTCTTCTCCTCTCTGGAAGCTTCTTCCTCACTCCTGCTCTGCCCCTTCCCCAGGGTGGGTGTGGACACATCCTTGCCTGTGTTCCCACCATCCCGTAACTCACATGCCTCCAAGGTTAACGGCTCATTTCTTCCTGAGGGGAGACTCAGACACAGACACAGAGCACAGAATTGTATTTATCGGGCGCCTTGGGGGCACAGTCAGTTAAGTGCCTGACTCTTTATTTACGCTCAGGTCATGATCTCACAGCTTGTGAAATTGAGCCCCGTTTTGGGCTCTGCACTGATAGTGAGGATCCTGCTTGGGGTTCTCGGTCTCTCTCTCTCTCTGACCCTCTCTTGCTCTCTCTCTCTCACACAATAAATAAATAAACATTTAAAAGAAAAGACTTGTATTTATTTACCTCTGCACACACCCACCACCCTTACCAATGAGGAAGTTCTTATGTAATGAGGAAAAGCTTGAACACACAGCTTTACTCTTCCACCCACAGGTGCTGAGTCTATTTTCTGAGGCTAGCTATGAAAGATCTCACCTCCTTCAAATGTCCCAAATGTGACAGTCGCCTTTCTCTCAATCTAGGAACATCAACTCCTGACAAAATAGCCCTCGTTTCTTTTGTGGACGTCTTGCACTTTGGGATCTTCTTTTGAAATGTCATCAACCACAATTCTAAAGCAGGTTTGCCATCCAAGGGGCAGGAGAGCAGGGAGGTCACACATCTCTTGGTCTGGACTCTATCTGCTCATTAACATCACTTGAGATCGTGTGTGTACATTTGTTTATAACACATCACTGTTTATCACACAGTGACGTGTGATGCTGACACATGTAACACAAAAGTGTGCTTTCTCAGGTTGTATGTTGTTATGAACAGACAAGTATATGAGGTGCATTCACAAAACCCTAGCATAAAAATGTGCATTCTTGGTTACACACATACACCCACACACAGAAGCACATACCTTCCAATCCATACCAAGTAGCATAGTAATCAAGAGTGTTTCAGAGCTATTCTATCTGGGTTCAAATCCTCATACAGCCATCTAGGGCTGGGTCAAAGTCAACATTTACCGAAATTATCTGTTTCTCAGTGTTCCCATTTTAAAAAGGAGGTGACAGTGGTATGTCACTAATGGGGTTACTATGAGATTGAGTTAATTCCCATGAAAGCACTTGGAAAGTGGTTCAGTGCACAGTAAGCATTAGCATAGCAGCGGCTGTGTCCACATACACTGTGGCGTTGGTCACCACAGATTTACCTTCACATACACTCCCTCTTGTGGGATTTTACATTCCAGCCCTGACCATTCCTCCTGCCTCCTCTTCACCCCCATGTCCTGTTTTGCTGCACACCTGCTGTGATGGAGAGAGGAACATCAGAGAAGGCACACAGGCATCCATACGCACACATCCGACACACACATCCATGCAAACACAAAAAGGCCTCCTGATGTTATGTCCTGAGAAAAAATACTTATGTTGTGGATCACTTTAATCTGTTAATTTGGTGTCCATTGAGCTTTGCAAAGGACCCAAAGTTAAGGATGGGAACAAGTGATCTGATTCAAAACTGGGAAATAAGAAATAATAAGTCTGCATAATGATAGGGGCTCCCACATCAAGTAGTCTATTACAATGTATCTACATGGATAGTAAAGAATTTATAAACATTTCCCTTGCATTGTCATTAATTTTAACATCTGTATTTCCCACGACGTCACACAATTCAGTGAAGCCTGAGGCAAAAAACAGACAATGGCTTACTTATCTTTGTTTTCACCCAAAAGATTTTCTTGAATTTCCTGACTCCTCAATGAGGGTCTATGCAGTTTTACTGCTTAGACAGAAAATTCCGCCTGTGGAGAAAGCGTCAACCCATTTGTCAGTTACACATGTGCACAGGCCTCTTAGCCCTCATATCTTCCTATATTGGGAAGACGGCAGTTTCCTGAGTGATGCCGAGAGCGCTTCCAGGCGGGAAGTCCCCAGCAGAGAAGGACAATATCTGACTCCTTCTCAAGCAGTGGCATCCTGATGGTTTCCTTTCCTAAATGACCAACCCTGTTCGGACGGCAGACAGGAAATGCCGAGCCTGTCTTGGGTCAGGGAGCCGGGCACACAGTGGGGCTGCTTGCGCAGACTAATGCATGCTATGGCAGCTGATACTTTAGGACTCACAGGATGGACAAAAAAAAAGTCATCCCGTGATAAGGACATTTTAAAACCTCACAAGTTCAGAGACAATTGGAGAAATGGGAAACAAGAGGTAGCAAAGGTCTGTGAGCATTTCTAAATATTTAAACAGACAAAGAATGGCACTCTGCCTAGAAATAAATACTAAATCATATAAAAATAAATGTCTAGGACGCACTGGAGGTGAGGATACAACCAAAGGCAGTCAGTCTCTTCTCCCTCCCTCCTGCCACTTGGCCTGATACTGAGACGGGTAAGATCTGATGTTTAAATCACACTCCCTGTTGTTTTCAGGGTTTACTCTGTTGGCCTTAGTCTGGGGACCCTGAGGTCCATGTAGTGGAGACCAGCTTCATGTACCCTGATCACTGCTGTGGAGACAGTGAGGAACTGGAAGCAGAAAGAGCCCCAAGCCAGTACGGCAGCGGAGTTTGAACGTCGCTTCTGTCTCTCACCTGACACATTTGCTTGACCTAAAGTTTCTGATTCATCATTTCCATGTAAAGGAAGGATGATGAATCCCTTCTCATCTTTCTTGATACGTTGTTTTGAGTTAAAAATGCAAACGTTGTAGAGGCAGACCATGAATGAAAAGTAAGAAATGGCCATTAAAATGCAATTTGTCAGGATCAAAACCTCTTGTCTTTTAAAACAATGAATGAACTCCTGGGACACTGTATGGAGTATTTTATATTATTATCATTCTCTATTGTTACATTATAATATATACAAAATAAATATATTATATGGCATATAACATATATATTATTTTCAGTCTATAAGAGTAACTAACCTATGAAGAGTCTGTGATCAAGCAAATGGCAACGTCATATAACCTAAAGATATAGAAGTTTTATGCCACAAAATAAATTCTATTCACAGATTCCTATTCAATGTAACCGGATTAAGTGGTCCTTGGACACTGGCAAGATTCTGAAGGTTACACCTTGACATGGACGTTCAGTGATGGTGGATGTATGAGAGAAACAGGGGGAAAATAAGGTAATTTTAATGCCCAGCCCTAAGAGCCGGGGCAAATTCTATAGAGTTCTGCTTTGGAAGGAACCCAGCACAAGCAATTCATTTGGGGTCATCTCCACATAGTTAGAAATACTCCTTGACCTGCTCATTCTCTCATTAATCTCTGTCTACATAACAAAATGTTTCTTTTCTCCTACCAACCAAAGGAAAACATGTTATACGTTATTAGACTTTGTATCTGAAACAGCAAAGTGCCTGGCATACAAGAAACACTCAGTAGATTTTCATTTCTAAAATGTCTAAATAGTAGATACAATTTATGTAAATGGCTCATTATGGACTATAGAAGTGGTTTCCCATTCCTTTCCACAATTTCTCCATAAGCGCTTCCTCGAGGACCTGATGAGGTGATGCCTTAACACAGCACAGCAGAAAGTATTTGTCATTTGATTGGTGTAACGTGTACAGGACAATCTAGATATTTCCTTCCCCAACAGTAAGAGGTATTTCTATTTCCTATGAAGTAATTAATTTAGAACAACTCATAGCAATTTTACGACAGGAATATGGAATCGGGTAGGCTATTACACTCTCCAGAGAAGGAGGAAATAGCTGATTAGATAGTGATCAGAACTGAAAATGCTGCAGGTGCTGGCTCTCTGTTCCCCACTCGAATCCACCGTCTCCTACAGCCTCTCTTCTTGAAACATCACTTATGCCACATACCTTTAATCATAATGTTCAAGGGAAAAGCTAGGTGGTGATGGCTT